>NC_077229.1:450413649-450463981 GCF_027887165.1 Monodelphis domestica
CATGTCCTTTACTTCAAAGATACAAAATGTTTATAGAAACTTCTTATGTAATGGCAAAGAATTGGAAGCTAAGGGGGGTTCCCATTAATTAGGGAATGACTTAACAAACTATGATATGAATAAATAGAATGCTATTATGTAGCAAAATTATGAAAACAATGGTTTTAGAGAAACCTATTAAGACTTAAATGAGCTGATGGAGAGTCTGGTCAGTAGAACCAGGAAAATAGTTTATTCAATATTATATAAATAAACAACTTCAAAAGACTTAAGAACACCAATTATCAACACAGTGACTAATCATAATTCCAGAGTGCCAATTATGAACAATATTACCCATCTCATGGCAGAAATGTGATAGATTCAGTGTGTATAATAAGACGTATAGTTTTTGGACAATGCTAATGTAGGATTTTATTTTCCTTGAAAAAGTATTTTGTGTTTTCATTTTTCTTTTCCTCAGTTGGGGAGGGAAATACTCAGGGAAGAGAGAAAATGGATTTTATTCATTGAAAGCATAAAATTAAATAAAAATGCAATTTTCCTTTGAAGTCTCTTCAATACTTTAAGGGGGATTTTATACCAATTATTATGCTTGTTCATTTCAGTAAGAAACAAAGTCAGTGACAGCATCAATGTAGTTTTGATCAACTCCCATTGATCTCATCCAGAAATGAGTTCAGCCACAAGAAAAATCCGGATAGGTGCCATAGAGGCGACTCAATTTAAAAAGGAGAGGTCAAAGCACTGAGAACTCCAGAATTTATTATTGTGCAATAAAATGTTAGTTTCTCTTTAATAAAAATTTTCTGGAAACCCTCTTAAGGATATGAAATTGCCTAATAACTAAGATGGCAAAAGAATTTGATCAGGTCTTTATCACTGACCCTTGACTGTTATTTAAGTAAAATCCAAAGGAAAAAAAAAAAAGTATCCCTTACATAAGCATTTCTGCAGGTTGTATATAAATTTGACTTTAAAATGTGATTTTGTTTTTATTGTATTTTGTTTTCATGTTTTTATTGTATTTTAATTTTGTTGGCTTCCTGTAGGGGAACAGGGTTTGAAACCTCTGACTTAAAATAAATGTTTTAGCATCCCTACTTTACTTTCCCTCTTTGCTAACAAAGGCAGGAATATAACCAGTCAACCTTCTTTGTTCAAAGGTGATTGCCTAGCTGATCCTGATACCACACTGATAATAGTGAAGCCAAAAACAGAGGCTCAATCTCAGCCTAAACAAATCTGTATGAAGCATCAATTATCTACACTGTGTCAAGTACTATACTAGAGGCTTGTACTAAAAAAAAGGAAATTCAAAGCTGTTCTCAAGGAGTTTACAATCTAATGGAGTAAACAACATGCAAAAAAAAATCTACAAAACAAACTAGTGGAATAGAGAAAAATTAACAGAGGAAAGTTGCAAGAATCAAAGTCAAAAATATATGAATGCAACTCTGATGTCAGATATTTAGTAGTTATGTGACCCTGGGTAAGCCATTTAACCTCTGCCTGCCTCAGTTTCCTCATCTATAAAATGGGTATAATAATAGCACCTACCTCCCAGATTATTGCGAGGATAATATTCGTAAAGCACTTTGTAAATATTAAAGTGTTTGCTATTACCATTATTTGTATTGTTCTAATGAAGGAGAAAACATGCACAAATCTAAGTATATATTAAAAAAGTATACAGAGTAGATACAAAGTATTTTGGGGTTTGGGGAGAGGAGGCACTATCTGGTAGGAGGACTGGAAAAGGCTTCCTTTAGGAGGTGATGCTTGGGACTTCCGGTCAAGATGGCGGCTTAGAGAAAACTAAAGTTCAGATCTCCAGAAACCCTTCCTTACCGATCTCAAACTATATGCTCCTAGGGCACCGAAATTCAAAACGAACAACAGCATAGACCCCGGGAACACTCCTCCTGGACCTGGACCAAAAGGTATGGCCCCCCAAAAGCCAGAACCCAAGATCACTCAGATCTAAGGGGTAGGCAGAAGGAAGGTCCCAGGACCCATCCCCCCCAACCAAGAGCACTGAGTCCGAGGCAGCAGCGGGAACCTCAGAGACTACAAAAGGCCCTCAGGACCGGATATTCTGAAGGCCGCATCCTGAAAACAACCTGACTCAGACAGCAGGGAAACAGAGAGAGATGGGGGGTGGAGGGGTGGGGGGGACCTGTAGCCCCCTGGCTGGATCCTTCCATCTGAATCTCACAGAAGGTCTCTGCCTCAGGGCATACTCAGTCCAACCCAACTGAAGTTAATCCTATAAGGAGCCCTCGGAGCCCCAGGAAGCCACAGCCCCTCCCACCTCAGAGTGCAGGCTCTTCTGGCCCACAAAGGCACTGATATACCTTGCGGACAGTGCCAAGCCAGTCTCAGAGCATGGAAGTAAGGCAACGAAGAAGCATTGGGAGGGAACTGAGAGCAGTAACACCCCAAA
The DNA here is from genome assembly GCF_027887165.1 of Monodelphis domestica. Taxonomy (NCBI): domain Eukaryota; kingdom Metazoa; phylum Chordata; class Mammalia; order Didelphimorphia; family Didelphidae; genus Monodelphis; species Monodelphis domestica. The sequence continues at coordinate 450,416,096 of NC_077229.1, forward strand.
CCCCGGGCTTCCCCGGGAAGACAGAACAACAACTGCATAGAATGGACAATTTGCCTAGGGCTAAAGCCTCTGAACACCAGACAGAGATAAGAAAAGCTAGTCCTCCCCACTCAGATAGAGATGGAAAACAGCACAGAAAAGCATCAAAACGCCAAGAAAAACAAGAAGAAGGGGGCGACTTTGGACACATTTTATGGAGCAAAAATACAAAATACAGAGGAGATAGAAGAGGAAACACAAGCAAATGATCTGAAACCTTCCAAAGGAAATGGAAACTCTCCACAAACTCATGAAGAATTTGAATCAGAAATGATCAAAAAGATGGAAGCCTTCTGGGAAGAGAAGTGGGAAATAATGCAAAAGAAATTCATGCATCTACAAAACCAGTTTGACCAAACTGAAAAGGAAAACAAGGCTTTAAAGGTCAGAATCAGGCAACTGGAAGACAACAAGCATGTAAAAGAGCAAGAATTAATAAAGCAAAGCCAAAAGACCAAGAAATTAGAAGAAAACATAAACTATCTCACTGACAAGGTCATAGACTTGGAAAATAGAGGGAGAAGAGACAATTTAAGAATAATTGGACTACCAGAAAAGCCAGAGATAAACAGCAAACTCGACATCGTAATACAAGATATAATCAAAGAAAATTGCCCAGAGATCCTAGAACAAGGGGGCAATACAGGCACTGAAAGAGTTCACAGAATACCCTCTATATTAAATCCCCAAAAGACAACTCCCAGGAATGTAATTGCCAAATTCCAAAGCTTTCAAGCAAAAGAAAAAATCTTACAAGAAGCCAGAAAAAGACAATTTAGATATAAAGGAATGCCAATCAGGGTCACACTAGACCTTGCAAGTGCCACTCTGAATGATCATAAGGCATGGAACATGATTTTCAGAAAGGCAAGAGAGCTGGGCCTTCAACCAAGAATCAGCTATCCATCAAAACTGACTATATACTTCCAAGGGAAAGTATGGGCATTCAACAAAATAGAAGATTTCCAAGTTTTTGCAAAGAAGGGGGTGATGCTTGAGTTGAGTCCTCAAAGAAATCAGGTAATCAGAGAAGTGGATGCAGGGAGGGAACACTTCCCAGGCATGGCAGCCACACAGTTCAAAGGCACCGAAACAGAAGGTGGGGTACCATGTGGGGTGGCACTACCCACTTCTTAAGTCATCTCAATACCCAGAACAAAACTATTCTCAGAAGTTTTTAACCCTTTCATCTCCAGATGAGTGACTGCCTCAGCTGTCTCCCTCTTCCAGGCTGACTCCAGCCATGCTAGACTTCATTCCCTACTTTTAGTCCTCTTCCTGACAATTTCACATTCTTGTCAGTAACTTTACATAACCTCTATCCCTTCCTCTACATTTTTGTAACCATGATCAAGTCAATTCTGCCACTGTTTCTGGAAGGGGTGTATCAATGTAACACAATGTTATAATATACATATATATATTATATACAGTATATCAACAGTTACGCTCATCATCCCAGTCATATTTCATGCTAAAGTGCCCTTCTTTGGTCATCATTCCGTAGTGATTCCCTCTCTTAAGAAGGTAAGTTCCTGGAGTGTAAGAGCTGTCTTTGCTTTTGTATTTGCATTCCATCACTTTGCACAGTGCTTGGCACATGGAAAGTGCTTTACCAAGACATGTTTTCATTGTTGGTTTGGCTGTACTGTAGAGTTTATAGAGGGGAGCGATGTGTGATAAGGATGGAAAGGTAGGATGATGTTGAACTGTGGAAAGTCTTAGCTGCCAAACAGAGGAGTTTACAATTGATTCTAGAGGTAGCAGGAGACCATGAGAATTTATTGGGAGGGAGGAAGGGTCAGGCCTGGACTTTGGGAAAATCATTTAGTTGGAAGGTGATGGCTGGAACTAGAGATGGATGAATTAGGAGGCTATTGCAATAGTCCAGAGGAGAGCTAATGAGTACTTGAACTAAGTAGGTAGATGTGTCTACTGGTAACTTTGAAGAATGGGATGTTAGTTAACATAGGAAATCAGATTAAGGATGTAGAAAAGACTAAGGTCAAAGAAAGTAGAGACAAGTATAGACTGATTTTTCAAGGAGTTTGACTGAACCATATATTTACAGTAGGCTTAGATGTTGATACTCCAGCTTACTTCGCACCAGCAACCATAATCATTGTATTCCCACAGGAATTAAAAAGTATTTAGTTGACTAGCTACAGTGCAATACTATGAGCCCCGGGCTTCATTTTCCTTTTTGTCAGGCATTGTTCTTACATGATACATATTATATAGTATCCCACTTCCATTATGTTCTATCTATGGGAGCCGTATTTGCAATTATAGGCTGACTCATCCACTGATTTCCTCTATTCGCAGGTTATATACTTAATTTATTTCTCCCTCACCCATCTCCCTGGAGTTTGAGGAAGTTGCTGGTTCATGGGAAAATATGTCCTTTTGGTTTGGAGTTTGAACAATGCCTTCCCCTTCCCAGTCCTTTCTCTCAGTGGACTCTTGTGATGGTTTGGGATTCTCGTTTGTTTCTGTGTTGTTATCTGAGTATTGTAAATCAGCTATTGCTCTGGAAAAGAAATTTTTACTCTAGGATTTAAGTTGGACTTTTGTCCACACTCTTTTGGTTCCCTTTGTATAGAGACTTGCCCTTGTATTTTCGCATGTGGGGGTATAGATTTTTGTATGTTAGAGTCTGTAACTCTCGACTTTTCTTGGCTGTCTCCTGTTTTTTGCTTATTCCCTTCTCTTTGGGGTTTGGAGAATCAGTGAAAGGTCTGGATTTGGTCAATTTTCTTTTGTGATGCTGGATTTGACTTAAGGACTTGTTATGAACCACTGTGTTCCTTGCTCCCAACCCATATTTGCATATCAGAAATTTTTCTAAGTATCTCTTGATTTGTTCCTTATTCTTCCCATTACTCTCTTCTGTGCCCCTGTATGTTTCAAATATTTTGCTTTTCATGTCTAATATGTCTTTTTGTAACTCCCTCTCCATTTTTTCTATTTCCCTCTGTTTTAAGTTTCTGCTTTTGATCTCTACCTCTCCAGACTCTATTTCTCCCACTAACAAATCTTTGAGTGTCCTCTGTGGTTTGTCATCTCCTGTATTCCATCCTTGTACCCACTTTGCATTAAGTGTGGCTTTTCCCTGGCTTTATAAGGTGTATTGTGAATTCACCTTAGCCACTATGGTTGCATATTTGGGCTTTGTTCCATCATTAATAAGTCTTTGAATTGTTTTGAGATCAGGACCATTTTTTATTTTTCAATTCACTGTGTTCACAGCATTTTGGTTTGTATGAATTATAATATGTGTACTTTGTAATCTCTATTTTGGTTGTTTTTGTATCCCCTATTTTGATTGTACAACCAGTTGTTGTATTGTAATCCCTTGTTGTTTCCCTGCTCGTAATGTGAGTTCATGGGACAAAATTTGACTGTGTGCCTGATTCTGTTGCAAAGGAAGCATTCCCTAGCATCCCCCTGCCCTCTCTGTTGGTACTGGAGCCTTTGTTGTGGGAAATTCCTAATTGTTGCTAAATTCTTGACTTCTTCTATTTCCTTTTATCTCAACGTCTCCTTTGTTTCCTCTAACTTTTGCTTTATGTCATCCTTCTTCCTCTATTGTTCTGTGTGTGTGTCATGCAAGTATGTGGCAGAATCATGCAATTCTTGTAGTGAAAGTAATTCAAATTGTGGGCAGTAATGCTTATAAAAGTTTTTAAGCATGGAATTATATCCCCATAGGAACTGCCTTTTGACATGAGGAATTGCTTGTTCACTATCCTGAGGGTACCCCATTGCCTCTGCATTTTCCAGTAGCCTATCAAGGTAAATTAAGAGATGCTCTTTGGGGTCCTGCCTAATTCTTTCAAATTTACCCCATGCGTTTGGGTACACATAGAATGATTTAATTGCTTGAAGAAAGTCTTCACAAACTTTTCTTAGATAAGTTAAATTTGGGGGAATATTCCACGTCACCCTGGTATTCTGGCCAGCTGGTTAAATTTTCAGCCTCTCTTGTCTTTTTAAGGAATTGGACCTGTTCCTGGGGACTAAAAAGTTACCCAAGTAAAAGTTCTACATCCTCAAAACTGGGTTCAAGAAGCTTGAAAGCACGTTTCAGCTTCCATAAACACTTAAAAGTTTGGTACAGAAGCGGGGCATTCTCTTACAGAGTGTTTCTAAATCTTGTGCAGAGAAAGCTTTATGGATTTTCATATGGACGATCTCCAGGATCCTGAGTTAACCTTCCCTTTTGGGGAGAGGTATGGTTCTCCCCAAATTTTCAGCTCCCGTCTTTAGTGTCAGAAAATAGGCAGACCTAATTTAAGTAGTTACAGTTTATTTGGGATCACTCAGGGAAGTGAGAGATGAAGGTATTAGGTGAGGAAAGTGAGTAGCAGAAATCCCTATTGATTGACAGACTGACCCTCCCTCAATCTTGGGTGTCAGTGTCCAGGCTCTCGGCCTTGACCAGTTTTTTTGGTCAGCTGACTCCTGAGCTAATCTAGTTAGAGTAATGGAGTTCAGGACAAGTTGGGGAGAGAGGTGGAGAATAATCTTTGGAGAAGAGTTTCTCAGTAGACAGCTTCCTTCAAAGTCCCAGTCTATAATGTCTTAAGCTAAGTGAGAGACTTCAGGGGTTCACTGGGAAACAATTGATATCCAGAGGGACCCCCAGCCTCAAAGATCCTCTTCTCAGGCTCTCAACTGGAAGAGTGAGGTGAACTGGCAGTTTTTTAGTTCTCTCAGCTTCTGTTCTCTCACTGGAATCCTGGGTTTTTTCTTCTTGCCCCTTCCCCACATGAACTGCTCCTTGAACCACTGGATCTGATTTCTCTCTTTTACAAATTCCTCTCTTATAACAGGTTATATACTTAATGACATATAAGCAAAAATCCACTTCTTTATTATATTTGTAGGGGTAAATTTAACATTTTTCCCACAATACTTTCTAGGCCTATCTGGTATACCACAACGATATTCAGATTACCCATATGTTTATACAATATGAAATGTCCTATCATCAATCTGCTCATTTATCTCATTAACAACCATTATTCTAATAGTCTTTATTATTTGAGAAGCCTGTGCATCCAAACAAGAGGTTCTTAATGTCAAAGTTACAACAACTAACATCGAATGACTTTTTGATTGTTCTCTACCATACCATACATTTGAACAACCAGTCTTCATTAAATATTAACTCAAGAAAGGGAGGAATTAAACCACCTAAGACTGATTTCAAATCAACCCCACAACCTTTATGACTTTCTCAAAAGATATTAGTAAAATTATTATATAACTTTGCCATAGTTGAATTATAGGTTTAACCCCTATATATCTTAAATGCCTTACCCAGTACAATTAGGCTTGCAAGATGCCACACCTATCACAGAGCAGCTTATATATTCCCATGATCATACATTACTAATTGTTTTCCTAATTAGCTCCTTAGCTATAATATATGATATTGCATATCATATATTATATTATATCCATTACATAATATATTATTATCCTAATATTAAGAACAAAAACTTACTCATACAAGTACCATAGATGCTTAAGAGGTAGAAACAATCTGAACTATTATGCTGGCTGTCATCCTTGTACTAATTGCCCTATTAAAAAAAAAAACAGAAGGTCTAGCTAATAACCCAGAAGACTAATAGGAGAACTCAAGTGGATAGATGTAGTTTCCACTTAGAGAACTCCCTAAATACCAAGCCATGGTCTCCAGGTATTCTAGCCTCCTATAAGTGAGAGTAAAACAGAATCATTTTCTCTCACTGGGCCAGTTGCACAAAACGCCTTGGGGACAATGTTATATAAAACCTCTCTATTTATTCAAAGAGAGGGAACAAACTAAGGATCAGAACAAGGTGTCCCTGACTCTAAAGGGTCTAGCTATCCAACCCACCACACACTACCTCGCAAGAGGGAGTCTTTCAGTCTTTGAGCCAACCTACCAGATCCCTATTTCTACCTAGATGTTCCCTAAAAAGAGCTGGCTACGCTGTCTGTCTATGACCCTCAGTATTTGGTTTGGTTGAGTTCAAAAGCTGTCTCCAAAACCTATTATGATTGTTCTCAAAATGGCTAAGTCCAATCCTGCTGGGTATGACCCCTGAGATAAGACCTCAAAGACAAACTGACAGGATTTTAGACAAAACCTTCTGGAAGGTTGATAAAAACACAGCAGGTCTAGTCAGATTCTTTACTAGAAGTTCTCCAGTCAAATAGAGAACCTCCCAAGATGATTTTAGAGTTTTTCCTTCTCCACTGAGGTAGCCAAGTCCAGCAAGACAGCCTTTCCTCCTCCCATCAGGACAGGAAGAGAGCCCTCACTTCTATAGGAAGTCCCTCCCTCTAACAGTTGTTCCTTCCAAACTGGTCCTTCTCTGCCTTCCCCTCCACCTGCCAAAATCCTTTCTCTAGAGTTCCTAGCATGTGCCTTAAAGACAACCTTCCACTTCTCTTAAATTTTATCCTTTTTTCTATCCTTTTCCCATTACACCTACCATCCTTACAAATTCTTTATATAATAGACAAAATATATAACCCATTTTATAGTCAGAACTATAGGCCATCAATGATACTGAAGTTATGAATATACTGACTATGAAGACTTACATTCAACCCCTATATAATTCCTACCCAACACCTTAATCCAGGTCAACCACAATTATTATAAGTCAATAACCGAGTAGTCCTACCAATAGTCCTACCGATAGACCCAAGAGAAGGAGATGACTAAAAAAGTAAGGAAGGATATGTAATAGCTAGTAATCAGTTAATATTTATTAAGCAGCTACTATGTACTAAGCACTAGGCTAAATTCTGGGGATACAAGGAAAAGCAAAAGATAATCTCTGCTCTTAAAGAGCTCACAGTCTAATGAGGGAAACAACCTGCAAGCCACTTGGTGGAAACTAAACTATATACAGGAAATTATTCTAATAATCAACAGAGGAAGTGATGAAATCTCCATAATTTTTTTTTAGGATTAGAGTCTTGGGAATGTTTGACGGACCAGGAAAGAGACCATTAGAAAGGGAGAGATTAAAATTAGATAGTAAAAAGAAGAGATAGTAGTAGGGCCAATCTGATGAAGAGTGAAAGAGATGGAATCATTGGAACCCACAGAGAAGCTGGCTTTACTGAAAGAGAAAATTCACCTCTTAAATGAGATAAAAAAAGACACAGAGAAGAAAAAGTAGAATATCTCATAAAATAAATGACTGATCTCAGAAATAGGTTGAAGAAAGATAATGTAAGAATCATCAGACTGCCTAAAAGTCATAAACAAAATAAAGAGCCTAGATATCATATTTCAAGAAATCAAAAAACTCACCAGATATGTTAGAAACAGAAGCAAAGTACAAATTGAAAAAATCCACTGATCACCTCCTGAAAGAAAACCCAAAATGAAAACTACAAGAAATATTATATCCAAAAACCAGAGCTTGGGGATTATGAATAAATGCCATTGGCAACCAGAAATAAAGAATTCAAGTATCTTGGAGCAACACCCAGGAACAAACAAGATTTAGCAACCACCACTATAAAGAAACTGAATGATTTTAATATAATATTCCAGAAGGATCTAGGCTGAAAACCAAGAATTATCTACCTGGCAAAACTGAGTATAATCCCATATGAGAAAAATAAATCTTTGATAAAATCAAGGACTTTCAAGCCTGAAAAGACCAGAGCTGAACAAAAATTTGATAAAAATAGCAGTTAAAGAAGGTATAAAAAGGTAAACATGACTGAAAAACCATTCAGGTTTTGGATCTGAGTGTGAGTCTAGCATGTCCAGATGATCTCAAAAGGAAAATGGAAAAGTGAAGAATAAAAATGCAGTCAGAGAAAGGTAAAGGAAGAAGATAAGTGAATAGAGCAGAATCTATTATGCTTCAGCTGAAGTAAAAAATGTCAAAGGCAACCAATTTTATCTCAAACATTGAGGGAGAAAAATAAACCCAATTAAAAAAAAATAAACAGGAAGACTATATTTCACTAAAGTTTACTATAGACAATGAACTGATTTTAATACTGAAAAAGTATGCACCAAATGTCCTAATATCTAAATTCTTGATGAAAAATTAAGTGAGTTAGAAGAGGAAATAGACAGTAAAACTTAAATAGTGGGAGACTGAAATTTATCTCTCTCAAACCTAGATAAATTTAACCATTAAATAAGCAAGAAAGAAATTAAGGAGATGAATAAAATATTAAAACAGTTATATGTGATAGAATTTTGAAAAATATTGAATGAGAATAGAAAGAAGGATGCCTGTATCTCATCTATATATGACACCTTTTCACAATGTTTAACCATATGTCAGGGCATTAAAAACTCACAAATGCAGAAAAACTGAAATTTTAAAAACATTTTTCTGATAAGAATGAAGTAAAAATTACATTCATTAAAGGATCTTTGAAGCAAAGATTAAAAATTGCTTAATCCTAATGAATAAATGGGAGAAAGAACAAATCATAGAAACAAGAAATAATTTAATTAAAGATAATGGTAATAATGAGATAATATCCCAAATTTTGTGGAATGCAGAAAAAGCAGTGCTATGGGGAATTTTTATATCTCTAAACATTTACATCAATAAAAGAGAATGGACAAATCAATTAAATGAGCATTTAATCTATAAAAACTAGAAAGTCAACAAAAGTTTTTAGAAATCAAATACCACAATGGAAATTCTGAGGAAAGATGAACAAAATTGAAAGTTAAAAATATGAATTCATTTTTCAAAAAAACAAATTATGTTTTAAAGAAAAAATCAACATAATAGATGTCATTGGCTAATTTGTTTTTAAAATAAGAAAGAAAAATCAGGTTCTTAGTATCAGTTTTTTTTTAATTGAATTCTCAGCAAATAAAGAAATAAAAGCAATTATTGAGAGCCATTTTGCCTAATTATTTGCTAATAAAGACTGATATTCTAAATGAAATGGATGAATATTTACAAAAATATAAATAGCCCAGATAAACAAAACAGGAAATAAAATACTTAAATAACCCTTTCTTAGAAAAGAAAGTGAACAACCCATAAATGAACTCCCCAAGGAGGGGCGGGAAACAGGACCAGATGGATTCATAAGCAAACTCTACTAAACATTTAAAGAATTAATTCCAATACCACATAAACTGTTTTTTAAAATAGGTAAATAAAAGTCTTCTCAAGTTCCCTCTTTGATACAAATAAGACCTTGATATCTAAACTCGAGAGAGCAAAGACACAGAAAGAAAACTATAGGCCAATTTTCCTAATGAATACTGACCCAAAATGTTAAATACGAATGAGGATATTACAACTATTATATATTACAAAAATGATACATAATAACTAGGTTTTCTATCAGGAATACAGAACTAGTTTAATTCTAGAAATATTACAAATATAAATGACCATATTAATGACAAAAACAACAAAAATTGAGTAATTATCTTAATAGAGGACAAAAAAGTTTTTGGTAAATTAAAATATACATTTCTGTTATTAAAAAAAAACAGAAAGCACAGTAATAAATGGATCTTTCTTAAAATAATAATATCTATTTGAAACCAAAAGTCAGTTATTATTTATAATGGGGTCCAGCTAGAAACAAGGATTTCTATTATTACCCTTACTATTCAATATTGTACTCAAAATACTAATTATAGCAATGACAAAAGAAAAACTCAAAGGCAATGAGGAAACAAAACTATGACTTTTCTGCAAAAATATGGTGGTTTACTTTGAGAACCCAGAAAATCAAATAGAAAACTAATTGAAACAGTTAACAAATTGAACAATATTGCAACACGTTAAATAAATTCACAAAAATCATCAGAATTTATGTTTAATATCAACAAAACCCAGCAGGAAGAGAAAGATGGAGAAATGCCTTTTGAAATAGATACATAAAAGAGAAAATACTAATGAGTCTTCCTGCCAAGACACATACAGAAACTATATGAACACAATTAAATCAGATCTAAATAACTGAAGATTAATTTCTTATAGGTAGATAAGACAATATAATTACAATACAACCAATAATACTAAGTAATAATATTATCTAAACTAATTTATTTATTTAGTACCAAACCAAGAAAACTACAAAAGGTCTACAATATAAAATTAGGAAAAATAATTAAATTCATCAAGAGTATCAAAATCAATTTAAAAATGAGATGCAGTGAGTTATCTCAAACTATACCAAAAACAATAAGTATTTTTTTAATTTTCATAACAGGTAAGAAATAGAGTTTGCTCAGTGTACTTGATTAGTACATAATATAGGAAGAAGTGATCACAATAACTAAGAGTTTGATCAACTCAAAGATCCCAGGTATTGGAGCAAGAACTTACTATCTGACCAGAAGTACTGAGAAAACTGGAAAGTAGTCTCACAGAAACTGGACTTAACCAATATATCATATAACAAGCTCATAATATGTCTATTTAGACATAAAGGGTGGTATTAAAAGCAAGCTAGAGAAATGTGGACAAAATTACCTGTCAGATCTATGAATAAGGGATAAGTCCATGACCAAAAAAGAAGAGGAGTTCACAAAGGTAAAATAACATAAAATTATTTTTTTTCTAAACGAACAAAACTAATATAGTTAAAATTAGAAGAGAAGTAAGAAACTAGGAAAAAATCTTTATATGTTTCTCTGATAAAGGTCTGATTTCTAAAATATAAAAGGAATTGATTCAAATTTATAAAGAATAAGAGCCAGTTCCAATTGATAAATGATCAAAGAAAAAATAGGCAGTTTTCAAAGGAAGAAATTCAATATATCAATTGCCACATGAAAAAATTATTTAAAACACCAACAACTCTAGGAATGCAAACGAAAATCGCTCTGAGTTACCACTATACACTATCAATTGATTAAATCAACAAAAATGGAAAATGATAAATGTTGGAGGGGCCATGGGAAAACAGGTTCTTTAATGTACTCTTGTGCTGTTGATAGAGCTGTGAATTGGTCCAAACATTCTGAAAAGTAATTTCGAATCATGCTCAAAGAGCTTTCAAACTATCTATACCCTTTCATCCATTGGTACTCCTACTAGGTCAATATCCCAAAGAGATCAAAGAAAAAAGAGAAAGAATTATATATACAAAAATATAGCAACTCTTTTTGTGGTAGCTAAGAATTGGAAACCAAGGGGAACCCATCAAATGTGGAGTGACATCAAGTTAGGGTATGTGAATATGATGGAATGCTACTCAGAAAACTTGTGTGATAAATGTTTACATGAATATATGTACATTTATTTATAGTCATATAAAATGAAGTGAGAAAAACCAGGAGAATAATTTATACAGGAACAACACTAGGATAATCAATTCTAAAAGGAACTCTGATCAATACAATAACCATCAGCGATTCCAAAGCACTAATGATGAAATATGTGATCGACCTCCAGACAGAGGTCATCCAATAAGAATACAAATCAAAACATAGTTTCTTTTCTTTCTTCCTTTCTTCTCCTCTCCTTCTTCTTGCCCTCCTTTCCTCTCTCCTTTTCTTCCTTCCTTTTTTTTCTTTTTTTCACATGCCTAATAAGGTCATTTGTTTTGCATGACTATGCATATTTGTATTGGGTTTTTGTTTTTTTGACTCATAGTAAGTGAGGAAGGAAGAGATTGAAACTAAAAATAAAGTAAAATTGAGTTGATTTTTAAACTTAAATAGTAGAAAGAACACTGACTAAAGTCAGAGTTACCTTGGTAATTGAAAGCCTTATGGATTCACATTCACAGTCCTTTTGCCATTACTTAGATTGAGAGGGAGAGTTTTGGCTCAATATGAACTTTTTCTTTGGGCATAGGGGGGTGGGATGGAGGGGGTCAGTCATTGCAGTCATGTCCAACTCTTAGTGACATAATTTGGGGTTTTCTTGGCAAAGATACTGGAGCAGTTTGTCATTTCCTTCTCCAGCTCATTTTAAAGATGAGGCAAACAGGTTTATGTGACTTGCCCAGGATCACACAGCTAGTAAGGTATGAGGCTGCATTTAAACTCAGGGTTTCATGACTCCGGACTGGGCACTCTGTCCACTATGCCACCTAACTGTCCCTTAATTCTCTAGATGAGACAATTTATCCCCATAATCTTTTAATGATAAGGACCTACTGGTTTTGAAACTTTTTTTCAAGGAGGACCTTCCTATCCATAGTCTTTCTTTGTTCCTTTTTTCTTTAACAGTCAAAATATAAAATGAGAAAAAATTATCTCTAATCTTTACCCTGATGGATGAAGTATGCATAATCTCTGAAATGATTTTCTAATCAAATGCCTTATCAACTAAATTATAAAATCATTTAATTATCTTCCCTTATCCCAACTTTATCAAAACTCAGCAATGAATTATTTATGAGCCCTTGTAGGACTATAAATTATATCGCTATAGGATTATATCTAGCTCAGACCAATTTGTTTCTTAGAGTGACCAAACCAATTTTGTCAACTTTTAAAAGAGAATGGTTTTATGCTTTGTGGTTCTCATAAACATATTGTTGGATTCTATTTCATAATCCATCCTGCTCTACTCTCCTTATTTATAGATGAGTTCATACCATACACATTCAAAATTATGATTATTGTGTGGTTCTTTTTGTCTTATTCTCCAATACTTTTTTCTTTTTTTCACTCCTTCCCTTTATAAAGAAAAAAGATGATGATATATGAGAAACACCAAGTGCTTCTTGCACTTGCAATCTAGCACAAGGTGCTAGATTGGATGTAATCTGCTTCTTATCCCCTATTTCTTTTCTTTTTCAGTTGCCTAGATTCTAATAATAAGTTCTTTTCTTTTTTTTCCTTTCTTTTAAATTCATCTTCCCATCTATGTAGTTAAGTTTGTTTAGTATTAGTGCCTTAACCTAACCTCCCTATTATTCTTCCCCCTTCCTTCTTTTTGCCTATTTGTGTCCTTTTGAATGAAATGCATTTCTAAATCCAGTTGTATTTGCCTATTCTTCCTTCCTTTGGCAGGTTAGGATAAAGAGTTGTCCACTCCCTTCACCTGTTTCCTCCTTGTTTGAATATTCTTCAACTTATGCTCCCCAATTAGATAGAATAATTTCCTCCATCTTTCTTCTTCCTTCCTTCTCTCAACTCCCAAGATATTCCTTTTTTTCCCTTCCTCCCTCCCTTTCTTCCTTTCTTTCTTCTTTCCTCCACTTTCTTCCTTTCTTTCTTTCTTTCTTTCTTTCTTTCTTTCTTTCTTTCTTTCTTTCTTTCTTTCTTTCTTTCTTTCTTTCTTTCTTTCTTTCTTTCTTTCTTTCTTTCTTTCTTTCTTTCTTTCTTTCTTTCTTCAAAATCACTCATAGGCTTCACATATTATTTCACTCCTTCTGTGATCCCTGATGATACTAGGGTTCTTGGAGGACCTTTGTATCATCTCCTTATTATAGAACATAAATACTTAATTCTTGTGTCTCTCCTGAATACTCACTTATATCTATCCTTCTCATGTTTACCTTGCCTCTTTTGTATTTTAAAGTCTTTATTGAGTTCTATCACTTTTAACAAGTAGCCTTGGAAAACCCCTATTTCATTAAGGATCCATTTCTTCCCCTGTGGGGTTATACTGAGTTTGGTGGAGTTGTTATTCTTGGTTGTAAATCTATATCATTTATCTTTTGGAATATCATCTTTCAGTCTTTCCACTTCTTTTAAGAGGTAGCCGCGAAATCTTTTGTGAGTGACTGTGGCTACTTAGTATTTGAAGTTTTTCTTGAAGGCTGATTTTTTTTTCCTTTAACGTGGAAGTTTAAAATTTTGACAATGACATATTTTTGGTATTTCTTTTAGAGGTGATCTTTGGATTCTCTATTTTCACTTTGCGTCTGAGCAGTTTTCTCTCATGATTTAAAAAAACATATCTTTGTTCATTTTTTTTGCTCATTGCTGGCAGGTACCATTGAAAGTTTCCTAAATGATTTCTCCTTGATGTTTTTTATAGGTATTTGAATATATACATATATATATACACTCAATGTATACTACAAATCAATGTGCTCAGGTTTTAATGTATGTAGTAATGTATGAAGTTTGTGTTTTTAGTAATATATGAGTATAATGTAAATGACATATTCTAGGGCAAATTCATGTATATGTATGTATATATGTATATATATACATACATGTATGCCTGTGTATATCCAAATATATAAACATGATAACATCTTTTAAAAAAAAAACTTTACCTTTCACCTTAGAATCAATACCACAAAGGCAGAAGAGTGTAAGGGCTAGGCAATGGGGATTAAATGACTTGTCCAGGATCACACAGAATGCCTCTTCTTTTTTAAACTCTTGACTATGTCTTAATATTATTTGTTGTCTTTTGGAGAAACTAATTTCTGTTTTGTCCATTCTGATATTCAAGAAGTCTAAGGTTTCTTTTCTTACCACTCTAACTCTCCATTGTTCATAGTCATCCTCTTCAACCTCATACATGACCCAAACTTTTGAAGAAGCCCCCCACATTTTATTACATTTTTCCTTTACGAAAGGGGCATGACTAGTGAGAACAAGCTCAGTGTAGGATAGATTGAAACCAAGGCAGATGGTGAGCACTTCAGAACGTTCAAGTCCCTTGTCAGTGTAGTCTCTACTTGACTTCCATGCCCTGGACTCATTCTAGAGATTTATGGTTTTGGCTCCTGTCTTTGGCTGCCTCTTATGTGATTGATTTTCAGCCATTCATTTCAGCATTTGTGGTTCTGCTCCCTCCCCTGGGTGTGGAGCCTCACTCTTCAATGCATCACTCTCCCTCAATGGCCCTGCCTCACCTGCCACACTTCCTCGTGCATTGCCCAATCAATAGGCATAGGATTGTTTTCATTAGAAAATGAATTCCAAGTTCCAAACAACAGACTTCCAAGCAACCTTTTGGAAAACAACCCTTGTGTCAGTTGGAGACTGACTCCAAATAAATGATTTATCATAAAAAAGGTATGGCATACATGAAAGATCTTGCTTCTGAAAAGCATGGAGAAAACTGAGAAAGAGTCCGTGATCTGCCTCCAGTGTTCTATACTTGTCTTTCTGCCAAGGCCAAATGACTATTATCTCTACTCAAAGTCTTTCTCGTAGAGAAGAACATCAACAGGATCAAAGGAGTTTATCCATTCTCCAGGTTAAAGAGAACAAAATGTTCTTTACAACAAATAAACAAGTAAGTAAAGAAAAAAGTCAAAAGGACTTCTGTAAAAATGAAGTAGGAAAAAGATCTGAGGAGACAATGATAAAGATAAAAGAAAATGAAACAAAGGATCAGGCCAAGAAGACAAATCCTTGGCACTAAATTTCTTCTCAAAGGAGGGAAAGCTGAATCCTCTTGGAAAGAAGCAATCAGTTAAAAAAAAATGAGAACATAGTCCAGGAAATGGTTATTTACTGATAATATTTATAAATTATGTGCATGTTCTAATTATTACATTATAAAACTTACACAAAAAATAAAAGAATGCTATAAAGATGAAATATTTTATTCTAGGGTCAATAGGGAAACATTGGAACTTACTGAATAGGGGAATGATGTAATCAAACCTGAACATTAGGAAAATTCCTTTGGAAGTTTATTCCTTTGGAAGTTCAATTAGAAGGTTACCGCAATAGTCTGGCAAGAAGTGATGAAGGCATGAATGAAGGCAGTGACTGAATGAATCTAAGGGGACATAATTAAAATGTGCTGTGAACATGGGACAAGTTTGTTGTCTAACGGGGAGAAGGCATGGTTCTTATTTATCACTCACTGTTTGGGAGCACAGAGCCCATTTTCTGAAAGGGTCTTGCAGCAGCCATCATATAATTGGGATGGAGAGTGAATTAGGGGAGATGTTCCCAGTGGCATTTTCATAGATGCTTCTGTGGGTGTCAGATAGTGGTTATATTGTTGTTTTTTCTACTCAGTTGTTTTTCAGTTATGTTTGACTTTTGTGACCCTATTTGGGGTTTTCTTGGCAATGTTATTGAAGTAATTTATCATTTCTTTCTCCAACTCATTTCAGAAATGAGAAACTGAGGTAAAATGGTAAAATGACTTTCCCAGGGTCATACAGCTAATAAGTGTATGAGGTCAGATTTGAACTCAGAAACTGGCTCAGAAGGGCAAAAGTTGGGAGTTTGCCAGGCAACGAGAGGAAATGGCTATAGGAAACACTGGGTGATAAGGAAAGTCGTGTTTAGGTTTTAGAATGAGTTATAATTGACAAGATCCACAACAAAATACTGAATGAAAGTTAGGATATAAACCATCTTCTTATCTCTAATTAGTTGATGAAATACTCCCTTGGGTCCAACCATGCTCTCTTAGTTGAAAGATCATTCATTCATCAAGTGTCAAAGGGAAAAGAATGAGAAATGGTAATGAATAGCTCCCAAACTAAAGGTATTGAGGTAGCTGTTTGTCAACCTGATAATAATAATAGAGATTTAATGGCTTCCTAGAATAGGTATCTGGGACATCATAGAGAATCTTTTTAAGATCTGCTAAAGATACCAGGAAGTATTAGATATGGCATTTCTCTTTAATGTTTGTATCAAAGAAATATATTTTTATAGGTTACAACAAGGCACAAGTTCCAAAGAAAAGATAAAAGTTAGAATTACTGATTATTATAGAATCATGGAGTTGAAATTGATAACCTTAGAGGTGGTTCCCCTAGAAGAATGGTTATGAACTAGACTAGAAGTAAGGCCCATGTTCTTGGGGATACCAGGTACCAGGTTGGACTAGATGCCCATAATGTGACTCTCCAGTGTGTAAGAAAGTCAACTGATGGTCTTGGGTTTTGGGGGTCACTTGCTGTGCCTTTGGTGATTAAAATATTGTTTTTATGTTTAAAAAAAAGATCTGCTAAAGTTTATGGGCAAAAATGAATATTTAAAAGCATTACTTGGGACTATATTATTTTGAGTAAGAAATTGAAGACCTTAGGGACTCAAAGTGATGTTTTCAATATTGCTACCTATCACAGGGAAGGGTAGTAGAAAAAAAATGGAGACTGACAAGTGAAATATATGTTAAGAAGGTAACTTTTTTAGAACAAGAGTTGGATTTCCAAACAATGGTTATATAGAGAGAAATTACAGGCTTTTGGCCAGGGCTCCATTTTAAGTTTGTATTACTTAATCTTTTTTTTTAACCCTTACCTTCTGTCTTGGAGTCAATACTGTGTATTGGCTCCAAGGCAGAAGAGTGGTAAGGGCTAGGCAATGGGGGTCAAGTGACTTGCCCAGGGTCACACAGCTAGGAACTGTCTGAGGTCAAATTTGAACCCAGGACCTCCCATCTCTGGGCCTGGCTTTCAATTCACTGAGCCACCCAGCTGCCCCTATGTTTCTGAATCTTAACTGTATCCTTACAGCTACCTGTACCCTGATTGATTCTCTACCCCATCTTTCATTTTTTCTAATCATTTTATTTCTCCTTAAACCTGTCATAGCTATTTCTCCACCAACCCTCTCAGATAAGAACTTTGCCTCATATGTCACTGAAAAAAAAGAAACTGAGATCATGGCAAAGAGTAGTCTTTTCTCCCCTTTTCATTTCACATTACTAAGATGCTTTCTACCTCATGTTTCACATAAAGATGTGGTCTCTTTCCTTACCCAAGCAAATCCTTCTACATATAAAACTAGTCCCATTTCAACCCATTTTCTCCAGTAGATTACCCTCTTATCATCTCTCCTCCTTCACTAACCTTCAGTCACTCCTTCTCTACTAGCTACTGTCCTACTCCCTATATGCACTCTCAAAAACCCTTCCTTGCTCTGTCTATCCATGATATCTGTAAAGGTTAAATTTAATGGTTGGACACAGTTTATTTACCAAAATAGAGGGGAAACAATAAGTTAGAGAAATGTGAAAGAGTTTAGAGAAAATACCTATAGTAGTCCTCATCCAGGAGGGCTGGTAGTGAGTAATCAAGTGGCCTCCTCCAAGATAGAAGCTAGTCTTTTCAGAAACAAGGAAGGGAGTCAGCCTTTTCACTCACCCATCCAAGTAGTCCAGGAGTCAGAGTCTGAGTTGAAGTCAGGATCCACACTGCAGTCTCCAATAAGGTTCCCTTGAAGACTATCTCTGGGAGACACTCTCCATGACACTCAACTTCACCAGACCCTCAGATGAAGGATTTTGTGGCTTTTATGGTGGTTTCCTATCCCTGCCCCTCTTCACAGGGACCAATCACAGTTTCCAAAATTGTTACACCTCTCATCCTCTGATCATCACCTTTCAATCAGGAGGAGAATAATAATCTTCATTACTGATCTTCTAGAATTCTGGTTGATAACTGAACCAATCAGAATTCTATAGTCTTTGAAAGTTTTTATTTTTAATAATGCTGTTATTATACCAATTGTCCTCCTGACTCTGCATATGTCGCTGCTTCAGTTCATACAAGTCTTCCCAGGTTTCTATGAAACCCTCCTTTTTTGTGAAGTTAAGTGAACAAGCAATTATTCCTCTTGAGGAATGGGTCTCATTCTTATAAATTTGAATATATATTTGCCAAATTGATATATCTTTGTGGTTGTGTATGTATGTATAATTTGAGCCTCACAGAAACCCACTGAAGTAAGCACTTTTAGTATCTTGATTTTACAGATGAAGAAACTGAGAATGTGAAAAGTTATGCTTTACTTGGGGACTCATAGATAATGTCTAAGGTAGGATTTGGATTTGGGACTTGCTGACATTATATCCAATGTTTTATCTATTATACAACCTTGATAAAAAGGAATCAGATTTGCTGATCTTTTTTTTTTTTACCAGGGAGAAAAATACATCCATCTCCTTGGAGACTCCAAATCCTTAATGGCCCTGTCATTGGAGATAGGAGATAGGTCTGTTGGTATGACTTTTTGTTTTGAACTTTTTCTGGGTTTCTGGGCTCTTATCTAGGTTTTTCTACATGCATCAACAATGAGCATGGTCATCAAGTAGGCTATGTGCACCTCCCCTCCCTCTAACCCAATAATTCCTTAACTCTCTACCTTTATTGTTATCATTGGTTAACCATTACTTTAGGTTAATATCTTCATTCTCTATCTGGCAAGGATGTGGAATCAATGGTTTCAGTTGGTATTTCCCTGGCTCCTACTGATCCCTCAGTACTGCTCCACTTCACAACCATACATTTTCTCTCAGTCTATCTTTCTTTCCTGGGTCTCCATATATCACTAGGTTTGAAGTGTAGGGGCTATTAGCAGACCAGTCCTCATTACTAGTCACTCTGGGAGCTTTAACCTGCTCTTTTTGCAACTGGCCTTGTTTACCCTCCTTAGGCAGCCTGGTAGCTTCCTATTCTAAGAGACTCACCAAATTAATGCCAAACCTAGTTATCTAATCAGCATGGCCCACTTGCAGCTCAGAACTCAAGATCTGAGTTTGCAAATGGGTACCACCATGCTGGGCCAGAGTCACATATTTTAACATAAAACTCTTCTTCTTTAGAAAGGAATAGGATTTGACTAATTAATTAAATATTATATTTTAGAATAATTAGCGCAGTTAGATGGCACAATGGATAGAGTACTAGCCTTGGCACCAAGAAGATCTGGGTTCAAATCTTGCCTCAGACACTTATTAGCTGTGTGTCCCAGAGCAAGTCACTTAACCCTGTTTGTCTCAGGGTTATTCTAAACAAATTCTAAATAATTTCCTAATTTATAAAATAGGCTAGAGAAGGAAATGTCACACCACTCTCGTGTCTTTACCATGAAAACCCTGAAAGAGGTCACACAGTCATATGTGACTGAAAAGGACTAAACAACACCAGAAAAATTTGGAAGAAGGTGGGGGGATTTTTTGCTCTCTGCTAGCACATGCCTAGTTGATATTTCAGGATATAACTATTCATGCCAACCCTCAACAACTTACCCAAATAGTAATGAGGCATTTGTCAAATGACAGGTACAGTATTCCTTTGGATTACTTTTCATTTACTCATATGAAAGCAAAGATAACTAAGATGACCTTTACTGGAAGGAAGCCTAACTTGACTAACATAGATTCTGTTACTTTTTTGTTCCTGAATACTCTCTTTATTTGGCCAGATTCTGTTCTGAAAGAAACTGGTTTGGAGCTAATCTAGCTGGAGAAAATCTGTTTCTGTGAGGATTTATTGCTTTGTGGATTAGCACATTCTTATAAATATAAATGAGAATGTCTGACAAAAGTTATAACCAGATATTTTGGCCCCAGAGACATGTAGGCTGAAAACTCTGTCCTGAAATCAACTTTTTAAGTTGAGAAAGGAAAGAGACACTAGAACACCATCTCTTGGGAGGAGATCCCATGATACTGTGAGGTCAGTATTGGGGGTTGCCCTGAGAGGAAGGAGCATGTCTGAAAAGAATCTCACCCAAGATGTGGTTCCTAGAGATGGGATTGAGAAGAAGGATGCCATTTCATAAAATAGCTTCCTATTCTAAATAAGTATTTTTATTATTTAGATGCTCAGCTCAGTTGTTTCTCTATTGATGAAGAATATATACTATCAAAACTGTAAAAATAATGAACAATTAATTGATTATGGATATAAACTGATTAGATATTCTGCTTGCTATGCTTACAAAGTATCTTCAGTTTATATAAGTGAAGTGAAGCTCATAATTGAACTTCTCTTCAGGGCCATGTACAAGGATGCTCAGGAGACTCTTGTTATTCAAAAATAAACTATTTATTGAGAATATAAGGATATAAAAGGATAAAAAGGGTTTCAAACTCTAAAGAATTCTAACTCCACCCAAATAAAACTCCCTGGTTCCACAAGGAACTGCTTCTACTGTTTCCACAGGCTACACTGATCCTTCCTGATCTGACTAACCCAAATTTTTCACTATTCTACAATAAACTAACACTATTATCCTTTTAAGAAGTATATAATTCTTAACTTTATCTCCAAGTTATAAAAATAACAAAAGCCAGCTGGCTGAGCCTCAGCAAGAACCAAGTTAGGACTCTGAGCCTTAGCAAACTCAAAGTTCAAACCAAAGACTACATCTTTCTTTGGACTTCTCAGAGATAAAACAATCTATAGTGTTTCCCAAGTTGGAAAAGACAATAACTTAGCTCCTTCAGGTTTTTCCCTCCTTTCCTTCTACCTCAGACAGAGTGTAACTGCCACAGAAAAGCTGTTACCCCTCCCACACACACTGTCAACATTTGAAACTGACCCTGTCTCAGATCTGTTTCAAATTCCAATTCTTTCTCAAGCCAGCTTCTCTACTTCTTATCTCTAAACTAATGTAGCAAGACTTAATTTCTAATATCATCCTCATAATATGCTCTAAATTTTGGTTCTCTGAGGGTAAAAGTTCTGGTAATCTCACCCTATATATGTCTGTTCCGACTGTCCCTCAGAAATCATTCTATGACTTTCCACATACTTCTGAGAATCAGATATTATCAAGGTTGGTCAATACATACTTTGGGGATCATTCTCCCTACCTTCAACCGCACTGGTAAGCTGGATATCCAAAGGGCACCTGATTACATTTTTTCTCAGGGATCTAAGATTGTCAGATGAACCTCTGATGGCTCTGATGAATGTCCCAAACTCACAAGGTCACTTACCTGATAATCTTTCATCTTATATCAGGGAAGAATAAACAAACAAAAACCAAAGGCATCCTGTAATCAAGGACTGCTAGGAGTCACAATGGATAAAGCCTGGAGTTAGGAAGACTTATCTCCCTAAATTCAAATCTTGCACAGACACTTACTAGCTATGTGACCATGGGCAAGACACTTAAACCTGCTTGCCTCAGCTTCCTCATCTGCAAAATGAGATAAAGAAGTTAATAGAAAACCACAAATTGAGTCCTGAGGAGTCAGACATGACTGGAATGACCAAAAGACAACAAAATCTTGTGATCATGGAAATGTAGTACCTATGTGGGCAAAGGTATAGCTGTCCTTCCTTCCACCTCATAGGCAGCTCACAGTAACACTGCATCATTCACTGACAGAAAGGAAATGTGAACTCAGTTCTAGCACAATACCTTCTAAGTTGTCAACTTTTCCAGCTCTATGGTCAATTAGAAAAAAAAAATTTTGTCATCTCAACATACCAGCTCTTCAATAACTCCTGGCCAGAAATTGACTCCCAGAAGTACCACATGTTGGATTGAAACCAGGCAGGGAATCTTTCTTTGTGTTCTGTGTAGTCCACCAGGAAAGATCAAACTGGGCATGCTTTAAGAATTGGGCCCATGTTGTCCACTTTTTCCATTGCAAAATTTTCTTTCTTTAGAGTGGAAGGATAAAGAAATGGAAAATAGGGGAATTTCCCAAAGTCAGCTATTTTCATTAGGATTAGTCAGATGGCTATCCAATCCCCCCCCAAAAAAAAAACACTTTAGAGGGACATTTTCAAGGTGGTTCATCTCCATTTATTTCTTGAGTGAGTAGAAATATTCAAGTGGTAAAATAAGTGAGAGAAAACATGTCAGAAATAGTGTTCTTTTCTCCTTTTGAGAAAACTGGTCCCTAAAAGTCCCCCTATACATTGCTGAAATCAAATTTTTATTACCTTGCAACCTGAATCCCAACTCAAAGAAGGAGATTTCTTTTATTTTGTCCTGATAAGCAGCAAGGAATACTTTTAACTTGGCTTTCTCTCATCTTCTTCCATCCACAGAGAGCTGAAATTACACCCCCGGCCCCATGAGCCATCTTTCATAACTTCAGCTTTGTTTTATAAATTGGCTTCAGGGAAATACCCATAACAACTCCACAGGACATAAAAGCAAACCTCTCTCCTCTTGATGCTAAGCCATGAACTACAGAGAAGACAGAGAGTTGACTCAGGAGACTATTATAAAGTTAGAACAAATGATCTAGGCATAAAAAGTCCCAGGTTAGGTATTTTAATGTTATAAAGGAAGCTCTCAGTGATGCCAAAATTGGGGAACTGGCAGCAATATTTTTGTCCTTTGATTGAGGTCCATGACAGCTGAATTTCCCAAGACTTAAGACCACATTATCAAATATCATCAGGGGATTAAGTATTATATATACTAATCACTTCTGCAAGAGGCAAAGGAAGGAAGGCACTATTTAGATCAGGACAGAGAAAACTCTCTTGAGCTGAACCACATACTTAAGTTTGAAAAGGAGACTTGGTTTACCAAAATGAATTCCATCAAAGAATCAGGGCCTTAACACAGATGATTTAATTCTCCCAAATTGGGCTGTAATTCTTCTAAGTCAAGATCATTCATCTGGTGAGACGCTGGGGGATTTCTGCTTCTTCAGAACCTAGAATGCTGGGACTTTTCTTTGGGCATTTCAAAACTTCTACAGCTGCTTTTTGCTAAAAATGGGAAGTGAAAGCATTTTGTAACAGTAAAGAGATAAGAGGATATGTAATTATTATTATTCTAAACTAAAACCATTGATATTTTCAAATAAAACTATACAAATTAAGATTTTTACTCTAAAAGCCATTCATTCATCCACTCATTCATTCAAAAAACACTTATTCTGGTTCAAATCTGACCTCAGACACTTCCCAGCTGTGTGACCCTGGGCAAGTCACTTGACCCCCATTGCCTAGCCCTTACCACTCTTCTGCCTTGGAGCCAATACACAGTATTGATTCCAAGATGGAAGGTAAGGGTTTAAAAAAAAAAACACTGATTCTATGGAAGGCAATAAATTGAGAATTGTGGGGGATTACAAAGATGAGTGATACATAAATCTTACTATCTCCCAGTCTAATGGAGAGTGGAGCACAGGAAGAAAAAAAACAAAAATATGCTTAGTAAAAGGTATAATGTAAAAGGACATTCAGAAGGAAAAGAAAGTCATGGGAATCTCAAGGAGGGAGAGATCACTTCTGTCTTGAGGGAGCAGAGGGAGAGGGAAAGGAGGAGGATGACTCAAGGGAAAGGACTAACATTTAGGAAAATTTATATCTGTTTGTTGATGGTTTTTCCTAGAAAAGTGGTTCTGAAATCTTACCCAGAGAGGATGCCCCCTTTTCTTCAAGGAACACAGAGAGAACTTCATGTTCTTTTTCCTTTTCCCTGTTGAGCAACAAATATCAGGCAAGAGTCAAAGGCCTAAATGTCAGGTAGAAGGACCAAGGCATGTCTGCATTCCCTAGCTAAGTTGAGCTACTTAGTCTAAACTTTGAGAACCCAAAACTAAGATTCCATGCCTAAATGCCATATAAATAATATAACATCCTATAATCATTACTAGAAGGAATATTTTCTTGGGAAAAGTCCCAAGAGCTGACTTCCAAGGAGAGGTTGAGGGAGGAAGGGGGATGGAGAATGCTTTCTTTCTCACTCCATCCTTACAGCAGTATTAATGGTCCTGGGTTAATGCCCTCCAATATCTTGATTGGCATGCTCCTCTCCCAGGAAATTTGGGTGGATCAATGGTTAAGGAAAGAAACTCCAATATTCCAACCACCACTCTAAAAATCCCATGGTAAGCTCAGACCATGATCTCTCATAACCTCCTCTGCCTTCATTTTCAACTATGCTATCTGGACCCTCCTTTACTGATTTATAAAAACAAAGAAACAAGAACACTAAACAGCCTCCTTTTATCCTATATCTCTTTTCACCTTCCTTCCATCTTCTGCAGAGTTCACTAAAACCTAACATTCTCCTAAAGACAACAAACCTCTTGGCATATTCTCAACACTTGCATCCCCTGAGGCACTAAGACATGAGGAAGAATTGGCATACTCCTTGCCCCTCACTAACATTCCTAGACCATCCCTGTGCCACCATCACTTAGCAACCAACTCTCTTCCTTTTAAGGTCACTCACTTCTGTCCAGGTCTTTGTTGCTGTAATCTAAAAATCTCCATGGCTAAGTTCAATACTTGACTCACCGTCTTCTTGATGCAATGTGGTGTGATGAATGGATTGCTGGAGATGGAGTCAGGAAACTGAACTCAAATCCTTCCAAAGATACTTAGCTGTATGACCTGGATCTCAGTGTTCCATCTGTAAAATGAGTGTTGGAATCAATAACTTCTAAGGTTCCTTATAGCTCAGAAACTATGTGAGGCTATGATTCTTCCCTCTTCTCAAACTATTCCTCCTTCAACCACTCTGGTCTCCCAGTTCCTTAACCCCATGACTTAGCTCCAATTTACCTCAACCATGTTCAGATGGTGCCATACCTTCCATTAACACTTAGTCTTAGCAGTAAATGAAACAAGCTAAGCCCTGATTTTTAAGAATTGCTGATTTCTGAGGAATAAATGTTCTTACTAAAAATTTAACAATGGACTCTCAAATTCCAATTAAAACTGGCCACAGCCCATCTATGTTCCTATATTTCTCTTTATTTTCATTGCCAAATTCCTAGAAAAAGTAGTCTATAGTGGATGTGCCTAACTTCCCCAAAATACATTCATTTCTTAACCATTTGCAATCTGGCTTTGAACTCCCTGCCCACTACCCCACTCCTGAAACTACTCTTCAGCTATCAAGAAATGACAATGCATAAAATTGTTCCCCTGTTCTCAATCTTTATCCTCCTTGGCATTTATATGGCTTTTGACTTAGCTAACCAATCCTTCTCAGATACCTTCTTTTCCCCTGATTTTGGTAAAACTGTTTTTTCATATTTCTTGGTTCATTCTCTTCCTATTTCCTAAATGTGGATGTACCTCAAGGTTTTGTCTTTAGTCTTCTCTCATTATACACACTCATCCTGATCTCAGACTCTCCAATGGGTTTGTGTTACATCAATGCAGATGATTCTCAGATTAGTATATCTAACTGCTATCTTACTTGCACTTCAGTCCCACATCTCAAATGCAACATATCTAAAACTGAACTCCTCTTTCGCCTTAAGGCTACCCTTCTTCTTATTCTCTAAACAATTTCCACTTTACCACAGTGGCAAAATTTTGGTACTGCCTTTGATTCTTCTCTCTCCCATATCTCAGTTGTCAAGTCATATCAACTCTCCTTCCACTGTATTTTTAGTATCTCTTCTATTCTACTCACTCTGCCACCACCCTAGTTCAAGTCCCCACCAGCTCTTGCTTAGATTATTGAAACAGACTCCCTAGAGCCAACTAAGGGACTTAGTGGATTGAGAGCCACACCTAGAGATGGGATGTCCTAGGTTAGAATCTGGCTTCAGATAGTTCCTACCTGTGATCCTGGGCAAGTTACTTAACCTCAGTTGCTTAGTCCTTATTTCTCTTCTGCCTCAGAACCATTACTTAGTATTCATTCTAGGATGGAAGATAAGATTTTTTTTTCTTTTTAAAGACTCTTGGGGGCAGCTGGGTGGATCAGTGGAGTGAGAGACAGACCTAGAGATGGGAGGTCCTGGGTTCAAATCTGACCTCAGACACTTCCCAGCTGTGGGACCCTGGGCAAGTCACTTAACCCCCAATGCCTAGCCCTTACCCCTCTTCTGCCTTAGAACCAATACACAGAAATGATTCTAAGACAGAAGATAAGGGTTATTTTTTTTAAAGACTCCTAGTTTTCTTATTGTAGCTTCTTTCCTCTCTAGCCCTTATTTTGTATCACTGCTAAAATTATCTTCCTAATGATGAACTGGAGGAATCCCATGTGAACTGGAATGACCTCCAGGAATTGATGCAGAGTGAAAGGAGCAGAACCAGGAGAACATTATACACAGAGACATACACTGTGGTACAATTGAATGTAATGGACTTCTCTACTAACAGCAATGCAATGATCCAGGACAATTCTGAGGAACTTATGAGAAAGAACACTATCCACATCCAGAGGAAGAACTGTGGGAGCAGAAACACAGAAGAAAAATATATGATCAATCATGTGGTTCAATGGAGATATGTCTAGGGATTTTGACTTTAAATGATCACTCTACTACAAATATTAATAATATGGAAATAGGAACTGAACAATGATACATATAAAACCCAGTAGAATTGCTCATCGATTCTGGGAGTGGCGAGGGAAGAGGGGAAGGAAAGAACATGAATCATGTAACCATGGAAAAATATTCTAAATAAATAAATTAAGTATTTTTTAAATTATCTTCCTAAAGCATGGAGGTCTAACCACATCACTGTTCTGGTCAAAAACTTCCAATGGCCTCCTATTGTCTCTAGAATAAAATAAGACTCCTTAATCTGGCATCTTGGGCACCCCATGGTCATGTTCCAACCTGATTTGCCAACCTGGACTGCTAAAGACCATATTGGGAACTCCAAAGGCCAGAAAAGGAGACAAACCAAAAATAGAGCACTTTATATTTATAAAAAATGTTACTTCTTACTATTGTCTATTTCTAGGATTGTTGCAATGACTATGATATATGGTTCATAAAAGTCTCTGGAAAATTAAAAATGAATGTCACTAGTAGGCAATGAGAAGGTACATGGTAAATGTGAGAATATTGTACTCTCTATCCAGCAAGGAACTTTGAAGGGCAATTGTCAAAGATGTCAATGGTGAAACATATGATGGAAAAAGAAAACTGACTGATCATGTGGTGAAAGCAAGGGATGACAGGCAGACAACCTGAGCACTCCACTGAAACAATTTACAATTCCAAGAAAAAGCAAAGAAGGTTTCCAACATGTTTGGTGAATCTGCTTTGGTGATTCTATGGGAAGCTGCTCATTAGTCAGACAGAACAAGTGGGAATTAATGTGCCCACATATGCATCATGGGGGGAAATAATCAATAAATAAGATGGCAGATTCCTCTGTGGATTTCCATTCCAAAGGCATGTTATTTTAGTCACATTACAGGTTAGATGGGCCTTTGTTGGCTAGCCTAGGAGACCAATATCTCTTGTATACTATTCTCTCTGTCTCTCTCTCTCTCTCTGTCTGTCTCTCTGTCTCTCTCTCTCTCTCTCTGTCTCTCTCTGTCTCTCTGTCTCTCTCTGTCTCTCTCTCTGTCTCTCTCTGTCTCTCTGTTTCTCTTTCTCTGTCTCTCTCTGTCTCTCTGTCTGTCTCTCTGTCTCTCTTTCTCTGACTCTCTCTCTGTCTCTCACTGTCTCTGTCTCTCCTCTCTCTCTGTCTCTCTCTCTGTCTCTGTCTCTCCTCTCTCTCTGACTCTCTCTGTCTCTCTCTGGCTCTCTCTGTCTCTCTCTGTCTCTGTCTCTCCTCTCTCTCTGCCTCTCTCTCTGTCTCTGTCTCTCCTCTCTCTCTGACTCTCTCTGTCTCTCTCTGGCTCTCTCTTTCTCTGACTCTCTCTCTGTCTGTCTCTCTCTGTCTCTCTGTCTCTCTCTTTCTTTCTCTGACTCTCTGTCTGTCTCTCTCTGTCTCTCTGTCTCTCTCTTTCTCTGACTCTCTCTCTGTCTCTCTCTGTCTCTCTCTCTGTCTCTGTCTCTCTGTCTCTCTGTCTCTCTCTCTCTGTCTCTCTCTCTCTGTCTCTCTCTCTGTCTCTCTCTCTGTCTCTCTCTCTGTCTCTGTCTCTCTCTCTCTATCTCTCTCTCTCTCTCTCTGACTCTCTCTGTCTCTCTCTGTCTCTCTCTCTCTCTGTCTCTCTCTCTGTCTCTGTCTCTCCTCTCTCTCTGACTCTCTGTCTCTCTCTGTCTCTCTCTTTCTCTGACTCTCTCTCTGACTCTCTCTCTGTCTCTCTCTCTGTCTCTCTCTCTGTCTCTGTCTCTGTCTCTCTCTCTCTCTTTCTCTCCACCTCTCTCTCTCACTCTCTTTTATACTATTCCCACTGTCACCAATGTCATCTAACCCCTCACTTCTACCTTACAAGACTATTGCAATAATGTGCTTACAATTTTCCCAGCTCTACTGTCTCCCCCCCCCCATGCTGATCTATCCTTCAGAGCACTTCCAGAATAATCTTTCTTGAGCACAGATCTGGCCATGTCATTCCCATGTTAAAAAATCTTCTGTTACTTGATATTGCATATTAAGGATGTCTTTCAAAGCCCTCCACAACTAGCTACCATCCTGGCCTTGTCTAGCTTCTCCAGTACACTTCCCTTTCATGAACTCTATGTTCTAAGCAAACTGGACTCAACAACTTGTCAGGTTCCTCCAAGTGCAAAAAAAACAAACATCTGTGATGCCATGATTCCTCTCAATCCCTTCTTCAAACACTTTAGCCTCCCAGTTCCTCAACCCCATGATTTATCTCCAATTTACCTCAACCATTTACAGTCAGTGTCACACCTTAAACTCTCTTAGGGAGGACTCCGAGTACTCACTCTTCTTTCTGTATGCTCATGCTATTCTTCTCCCTTCTCTATCTTCATTGATTGAAATACTACTTTTCCTTTTAAGTTCACTTCCTCTATGAAGCCTTGAATTCCTTACCTCCCCTTCCATAATCACTTTCCTCCCTTGGGTCCATACCACTTTGTATTGTGCTTTTCTCACACACTTCTCATGTAATTTATATTATTTATATTATATATTTAATATTTATATTAATCATTATTAATACCTTGTCTTTGTGTCTTACCTCTATACCAGGGGTCCCCAAACTTTTTACACAGGCGGCCAGTTCACTGTCCCTCAGACCTTTGGAGGGCCGGACTATAAAAAAACTATGTCCAAATCTATGTACTGCTGTCTGGGATGGTGGAGGCTGCAGTGCTGGCTGGGATGGGCCTGTCACACCTTGAACAGGCTCATCACTGACACCACTATACCGGGCAGCAGTATACACAGTGCAGAATCCCCTCCCCCAGATCACCACTTACCATGCTGACATCTTCCATTGCGCAGCCCCATAATCCTTTGCGTGGCACCTCGTTCTCGTTCAGTTACTCTCAGAACAAGACGCCATGCAAAGGATTATGTCACCGGAAGTAGTACTGTAATTGAGCACTGCCGCCACATACAGGGCTCCTCTCACTGCCCACCAATGAAAGAGGTGCCCCTTCCGGAAGTGCGCTGAGGGCCGGATAAATGGCCTCAGACAGCCGTATGTGGCCCACGGGCTGTAGTTTGGGGACCCCTGCTCTATACTAACTGGAAAACTGTGAAGATAGGTATGATCTTACCTAATCATTACAACTCTCTCAGGGACCAAAAAACTAATTGTTGCCACAGAGTTTAATAAATATTCATTAAATCAATTAACATCCTTTATATTATGATACGGTACACTCAAGAATCTAAATGTTTTTTTTGAATTGGGTTAGATTGGTTTTAACTGAACTTAATTGAATTAAATTGTTTCCATCAAAAAGTGAATTCTGAGTTCTAAGCAACTGATTTAAAAGCAAATTTGGAAAGATATTGCTTACAAATGAGGGGCTGCCTGTGCTGGGATAATTTATCCTTGTTAGCAATGTTTCAAAAGTCAGGCAATGAACAATTTCTTTAATTGACACCAAAATCTAGGTCTTCTTGAAGCTTGGATCATTGTTTTTACGCCTATGCATCTAAGCCCAGGTTCCTATGCCACTAAGTAAAATTTCCAGGTATTGTTATAAAATTGGGACAGTGAGCCTGGTCTGCACAATGAGACAGAAGCAGGATGTAAATAAGAAAGCACTCACGGGTAGAGCACAATTACACCTAGGTGGTCTTTCACTTAGTGCTTTGCAATGAAATTTTCCCTCTTAACTTTCTTCTATTCACATGCAATTCAGGCATTTTGATGCCTGGACATGAATGAGAAAAATCAAGCCTTGAAGTCCACAAAGTCACTAAAAGGCAAACTCAGAACCAGTTTTTTTTAGTATATATTGGAGTTTCTTTGGATCTAAATTCATCACTAATTTAAGAAATTACAAAACACACACACACACACACACACACACACACACACACACACACACACATATATATATACCTGGTTCTTCAGGTATTTGTCAGCAAAGACCATGATTGGCAGCAGGCAATGAGACAGCAATCACACTAATTACTGCAATGTGTAAGGACAAACAGTAAGGGAAATACAAAGACAAGGAATAAAAAGTGGGGAAGTAGAGGCAAATGATAAGAGGACAGTGGGTAATGGGATATTGAAGGGAGAGAATAATAACAACAAACTAACTATAACTAGTACTTTGATATAAAACAACAAGGGCTCAATGTAAAATGTACTAATGGAAGAGGATTCAAAGAGGTCTGAAATGAGTCTTTCATATAATGTTTAAGGCATCCCCCAAATAAGACAATGTCACCAGGAGCAGCTAGGTGACTCAGTGGATAGAGTGCTAGGCTTGGAGTCAGGATGGCCTGGGTTCATATCTAACCTCAGACACTTCCTAGCTATGTAATCCTGGACAAGTCACTTAACCTCAATTACTTGACCCTTACAGCTCTTCTGTCTTAGTATTGGTTGTAAAACAGAAGGTAAGGGCTTAGAATAAAAGACATTGTCACCTTAGTCTTGGCCAAAAGTAAATTGGACTTTTGAAAACAACAGCATAATTATAATTTCATTTATATTCTCCAAGAAAAGTTTAATCATTACTCTTGGAAGGAAGGAGGGAAGGAAGGAAGGAAGGAAGGAAGGAAGGAAGGAAGGAAGGAAGGAAGGAAGGAAGGAAGGAAGGAAGGAAGGAAGGAAGGAAGGATTTTTTCCTTTCCTACCTTCTTCTTCTTCTTCCTTCTTAGGGAAGGAGGGAGAGAAAAGTGGTGGTAGTCTAGGATGCATGTGGAGGAGGTGGCAGAAAAAAGAATACTAAATACAATTGTGGTGTAGTGGGAAGATCCCATTTTTGGAGTTAGAAGAACTAAATTCAGTTCCTAGCTCTGACTTCTGACATGACCTGGGTGACTTTGGGTTAGTCAAAGGCCATAATTGAAAAGTCTCTGAGCCTCATTGTTCTCATATGTCAAATGAGGAATTAGCTTAGATCATCTCTGAGGGTCCTTCTGGCTCTAAATCTATGATCTGAACCTATATCATCCAAAATTAGTGTATAATAATCTACATTATCTATAAGCCTAACCTATCTTGCAATCATTTTTACCATCCCTGCAGTACTAGCATATTAATTCCTTGCTGACCTAGGAAGATCCTGTAGAATTTGTGTGACTCTCTTGGAATTTTGGAACCAGAGGGTGTGAGCACACACACTCAACCTCTGTCCACTCTGGGACATGCATAATTGCTGCTTGATGGCTTGGTTCAGACCCAGCTAGGTCCCCAGCTAGGATATTTTAAAACTATGTTGCAACCATCCTACTAAGCTCCAGAAACCAGGTCAAAGGCCAGCTCACAGTGTCCATCTCACATTACCATGCTTATGAAATATAATGATCTTTATGTGTGGATAGAGTTTAAGGTCACTGGACACCCAGAGGCTATGCTAGTGATTCCAAAAAGAGAAGAGAAATCTAGGAGCACAGAGACCATGAGTGAGGTGAGAGATTGGCCACCAACCCTCACCCCCAGGAGGAAAGATAGATAGAGGTTTGTCTCTGGGGGAACCAAGGATCTGAAGCTGGAGGGATGGCAAGAAAGAGACCAGACACTGAATCATGTATAAATCGAGCTCCACAGACTTAAGCTCCAGCCTTCCACTTCATGGATACATGAGACAGTGAGAAGACCACCACATAACATCATGGGCATCAGAAATGAGCTTAGAGATCAGGAGAGACAAGCCACAGTCCTTAAACCCATGCTATTAACACGAACTGTTACGGCTAAATGATAGGGATAAGAGCAATAGAGGAGAAAGACGGAGCATGGCCAGAGGCCTGCTTCATGAGAGAGAGAGAGATAGTAGTCAGGAAGAAAGATGAGTGGGTAAAGCCTCCGCTGGGCCTGTGGGCTCGTGTATTTATTGATTATCATATGCAAAGATACATAATGCATAGTAATTAATGACATAGGGGATTATCATTGGTAGAAAGGTAAATTGTCATAAGATAAGGGCGGATCCTTCTTCAGCCTGGGGAGAACAAAGAAACCTACTTTTGCGTCCAAACTAGTTAGGATCAAAGTTCATTGCCTCACTGGCCATGCACAGGGCAGAGAATGAGCTCTTCTCAGGTCTAACTTTATGACTTAATTATCTGTCTTGAGTAAACACAGCTGTGGACTGCTACAATGAGTCTTTTACAACATGAGCTGTAAAAGAACAAAAGCCCACCAGAACTGACCTAATGATCCAAAGACTAGAGGACTTCCATCCAATAATCAGAGGATCATAGATGTAGGGCTGGAAGGAACTCTAGAGGACCCCTAGTCCCACATTTTACTATTGTGAACTTTAAAAACTACTCCACCCTACTTAGACTGTAATTTAGGGAAAGATAAAGTTGTAATCTCCTGATTGAACAATGAAGGTACTTAGTTCTCACCTTATAGTGAAGCTAGAACTTTAAGCTACATCTATTTTTAGATCTAATACAAAAAGGTGTTAAGTAACTATAAAGGTTAAATTAATCACAAAAAGGTCAAGTAACTCACAAAAGGTGAACTTAACAAAGAAGTGTTAACCAAATCAAAGAAGGTGAGAACTAAAAGTATGGACAGTCCTGGAGAAAAAGCCTTTAATGTGATTGGTAGATGTGAAAATTTAGAGGAGGAGACACAAGGATGAAAGGTCTATATATTTGAGATTTTTTTTTGTCTCTCAAGGGCACTCTCTCTCTCTCTCCTTTCCTGATTGGTGGTGGAGAGTTAGCTGAGAGCTGCATGCTGAGCCTTTGGACATCTTAGCGTGGCTACAAGCTATTGTCTGGTTCTGTGGTGAGTTTCTGGCTGAATTTTCCTCCTTTACTTTCCAACTTTTTCCTCTCAGAAGCCTCTAATCTTCTTCAGAGACCTAGAGATGGGGAGTTTAAAACTTCCCCTGGCATAGGCCAGGTAGGAGAAATCCTATATCCTCTTTCCTCCTTCTCTTTAAGTTCCTTCCCTCTATATTAATTAAATTACCATAAATTTCCAGACTGACTTGGGAGTTTTATTTGGTGACTATTTAAATCTAGATTTTAAAGTCAAAACCCTAAAATTATCTAACACTTTATAGTTGAGGAAATGGAGACCCAGGGAGGTTAAGTGGTTTTACCCAAAGTCGCATAAACATCATATACCATGGACAATATAAAAATGGTTAAAGATGAATCTATTGGTAGAAATGGCTAGGATGATATTCCCTTTCTCCATATACGTCACTCTACAGCAGCAACATGACACAGTGGATAGAGCCAGCCCTGGAGTCATCATGAGTTCAAATCTGGCATCAGACACTAGCTCTGTGACTGTGGGCAAGCCACTTAAGACTATTTGCCTCAGTTCCCTCATCTATAAAATGAGCTAGAGAAGGAAATGGCAAACCAGTTCAATATCTTTGTCAAGAAAACCCCATATGGGGTCACAAAGAGTCAGATAAGACTGACTACCCTATCATTACAAGTATGCTTACTTACCAAAAGGGGAATATTCCTTCTTATCCAGGTCTAAATTTCTAAACTTCCCAATGCTTAGCACAATTCCTAGAGTATGGTAGGTGCTTGATACACATTTATTGACTGCCTGACAAATCCCTAATCTTGTCTATCTTTCCACTGGTTCCCCTATCTCTTTGACTTCTTACATGCCAACTGTATTGTACATACATACACCATACATGTACCTGCACACAGACATGGTCCCTTCCCTCTTTACTACCATTTTCTATCCCTTTACTCAAAAGTTAGCAAAAAGAAATGAGGAAACATATATGGGATCTCACAAGGACAATATATATTTTTAAATAATTTTTATTATGAAATACATGTCAATAAATAGAAGCATTTTAATATATATAGAAGAAAGGATTGTGTATAAAATACTGAATTTCTTTCAGTACAGTTTATCTTTTCCATTGGATACAGCTTTTCTTTATATAATTCAAAATTTATCAGTGAAGTTCTAACATTGGTCTGCTTCTCTTTGTCCCCTTCTGAATTTCCCTTTGCTCTTTTGTTTATTTTTAATCATTCATTGACATTCTTTTTTTTCCTATCAGTGTTTCTACAGCTAGACCTCATTCCCCTTAAACTCTCCCATACAAAAAAAAAAGAAAAAGAAAATACTTCTTGTTTTAAACCAACAATATGAGAAGTTAGAAGGCAAATGGGTTATAATAATAATAGTAGCTCATGTTTTTCTAATATTTTGAAAATATTACCTCATTTGGCCATCACAATATACCCTGCAAGATAGGTAGTATAAATCTTATCATCAAGGCTCTTATATATGAACTTTTGTCACATCATGCCTAAAACCAGGCTTCCATGCCACTTCCTACACTAATCTCTTCATCAGGTTGTTGACACTCCAACCATCACTCTCCTGTTTTCTGAAAATAGGTGATCTCTCTTTCTAGCTCTACTTTATATTGCTGTGTTTCCAATTGGAATGCAGGTTTCTTTAAGGAAGAGACAGTCTAGCTTTTTTGTACTTGTTTAACCAGGGCTTGGCATTTAAGTGCTTAATAAGTTGTCTGTCTATCTTTCTATCTTTGCATTTATCTATGTCTATCTTTCAGTCTGGCTAGCTACCTATCTATCTACCTTTCTACTCATCCATTTATGTATCTATTATCCATCTATATTCTGTCACTCTGTACACCTATTTCCATTTATCTATCTATCTTCATATTTCTATCTATTATTCATCTAGCTAGTTAGCCAGTTAAACAAAGAATGGTAGAGCTGCGAATTGCACCCAGGTCTTGACCCCAAGACCAATGCTATTTTTGCTATACCTCATTGCTTCTTCAAGAAAAAACATAAACAAGACTTTTCATGAGAGGAATCCCTTTGCAATCTACCTTCCAGTTTGCAGGCTATGGGAGAGGATTCCAGGTGTTCATTGCTGAATAAATCAACTGAGATGACTTGCCATGAGTTCTACAAAGGATCAATTATGTATGAGTGCTTTTTAAAGAGAAAAGCACTTGAAGAAATGTTATTTCTCTTCTTGCCTTTTCACTCATTTTCTTTACAGATTCTTAAGAGGTCTGAAATGCTTTCCTATTAAGCAAAAAAAGGAAAGGGTATTATTATTGAGTGATAGAGTGATGTAGTCAATAGAGAGCCAGCCTTGGAGTGGGGGAAAAATACATTCAAGTCCTGCTTTTGACATATTAACTCTGTGATCACAGACAAGTCATGCCAAGATTCAGTGCCACAGATAATTCTCTAAGATTGTAAAGCAAATATCTTGTCAATCTGCATTGATGTAGGGCAGAGTGTGGTCTCTGGAACTCCAAAGACTTTTTCAGGTGATCTGCAAATTCAAAACTATTTCCTTAATAAATACTGATATTTGGATGTTTAATATGATAAAGAGAAATGTAAACCTCAAAATTTCTCAGACTTATGAATGTTAGGGGTTTCCCCCATTGGGGAATCTTCGACTTAAAAAAATTCCCTAGCAGATGGTGAGAACCCTACTTGAGTGTGGGGGCTCCCTGCCTTGGGAATATCCCTACTCCACCCTACTTAGGACTACTTTAGGACAGAGAGCTCCTTGAGAACAATGAAAAGTACTTTGATCCATGCTTATGGAAGGGACAGGAAGTCCTTTGAGTCATGACTGTTTTAGAATTGATACAATGGGATACTAAGTACCTATAAAGGTGGGGCAACTTGTAAACTACTTAAACCTAAAAGGGTGATAACTTATTCAGAGGTTTTTTTCTTAATGAAATTTGTCGACACAGCAGCATTTTTTTCTGACTTACTAAAGAGATTAAAACTACTCAGCTGTGAATTCAAAATGGGCGGTCCTTTAGAAACATCTACAGTGATTGGTAGATGTAAGGACTTAGGGGAGGTGACATAGGAGATTTTGCCCTTAAAAATAAGAGCTCAGGGAAGAGCTAGAAAGTGATTCTGAAACATTCAGATTGGAGAGACTCATTCTGAGGAGACTGATTCTGAAACATTCAGATGGAGAAGGGAGCTGGTGAAAGCAGCTGAGATGCTGCTGGCCTGGTGTCATTAGAAATCCTTACTTAGACAGATCTCATGGTGAGTTATAAAAAACTGACTGATTTCTCTTTTAAGACTCAGGTCTAGGCCATATTGGCTTTGAGGCCCTTCATACTTATTCCTTTCTTACTCTCTCTTTCTTTGATTACTCATTGTATTGTTAATTAAGATCTCTATAAAACCCAATTGACTTGGGTATTTGAATAATTGGGAATATTCCCGGCGACCACCTTATATTTGATTTTAAACCCAAAACACTGTAGTGAAACATATTTCTGCAGTCAAATTTACTCACCCTCTCTTATATCTATCACAATTTATATCTACCACTATTTTAATCACTACAGTTTAAGACCTCAACCATTTTAAATCTCACAGAAATAGAGATAAATCATATAAACAAAAGCTCTTTGTTTCCTCAGTTTTCAATCACAAGGAAACTTGAGACAAAAAAAAATTGGGGAAACACTGGCATAGGGAATTTTCCCACTAGGAGCTCCTTATTCCATTAAATCATAATTTTAGAAAAGAAAATATTAGTCAGAAATAAAGATGGCTCAAATTCTTCTGCCACAACATTCATATTATATTTATGTATGTATATATATATATATATACATATGAATATATATATATGAGAATAGTTACTTGTTAGTCTATCTGAGTGGATTGAAAGAACTTTGTTTCCTTATACTGGATAAAGAAGCACTTCCTTCTTTGTTACTCATTAGGAACAAACTGAGTGGTGTTCCCAACATGAAAGCTGAGGGATAGGGGAATTCACAAGCATACAATCCATTGTAATTTGAGGAAAAAGTGGGGACTTGGGGGGGAGAAAAGATGATGCATTAGCCTTCCTCCCCTTTCAAAATCTCCACATCACATTTTTGGTGTGAATCTCCAGGCACCTCATCTAGAGTGACAGAGGGCTGAGTTCAAGAACCCTGAGGATCAGACCTAACTCTAGACTAAATCTACACCTGCCTTTGCCATGGTTTAGAATCCATTTCATGTATATTCTCTTCCTAGTCTCATGATCAGCATAATATCCTACCACGGTTCTTCTACCCAGGAAGACCTGGAAAATGTGAACAACCACATAAGCTCCTGATTGCTTCTTTCTGAGGGTCAGCCACAAAGATAAAAATATCAGGGAAAGCAAAGAACAAAAGAACAGCAGAACCAAGGTAATACATTGTTTCCTTAGTTCCCATGTTCTTCCAAACCGTGCATTATAAATACTATTAAAAACTAACTGGTTTGATAATTATATGCCAGTAATGTTTTGTAGAGATTTCTTCATCTGAATTTTCTCTCCTCTTTCTTCTTCTTTCCCACATGTGGTTTCAGGTATGTTCTTTTGCCCTCACATTAAATATAGCATCTTGTCTGGAGGGCAGCTGAAAGAACTCTTCTCCGTGTGTGCACATATCTATAGACAAAAGGCAAAAAGATGAATGGCATGGGATTATGGCATAATATCAGGTCACCCCAAATCTACTTCTCAAACCCAACAAATCTAATCATTCCTACCCAGAAAAATCCTTCAAGTTCTTGAAGAAGGCACTGAGTCTGGAGTCAGGATGACTTGAATTCAAATATAGCCTTAGAAACTTATTAGTTGCATGACCCTGGGAAAGTCACTTAATTGCTGTTTGCCTCAATTTTCTCAGCTGTACAATTGGAATATATTAGCACTTACCTCCCAAGGTTGTCATGAAAATCAAATGACATACTTGTAAAATCCTTAGTACAATTTCTAAAACATAATAGGCACTTAATAAATGCTGGCTTACTTCTTTTCTTTTTTCCCTATATTTTCTCTTCTTCAAGTTCACCATGATTCCTTCAAATAAGATAATATTTGTAAAGTGCTTTAGCACAGTGTCTGGAACATAATATGAACTTAATAAATGCATATTGCTTCCTTTCCTCCCCTTCAATCACTTCTTATATGGTATGTTTCCAAGGCCCTACGCCATTCTGGTCACTTTCCACTGCACACACTCCAGACGATTAAAGACCTTTCAAAAATGTGATCTTCATAAACAAATAAAATGCTCCTTATCTAATCTGATCATAGTGAAGGACAATGAGTCCACTGTACTCCTTCATTATTCACACCATTTCCCTCTCTTTTTCTTAGATTTATATTTTTCCATGGTTACATGATTCATTTTCTCTGCCTCCCCTCTTCCCTCCCCCTCACAACACACAATTCCACTGGGTTTTACAAATGTTATCACTTGATATCTATTTCCATATTATTCATTTTTGCAATAGAATGATCTTTTAAAACCAAAATCCCAAATCATTTATCCATATACTAACTGTATTGCCCTCCGTCTTAATTTCCCCTTTTGATTTTGCTCTATTCTGTTTCACTCTGTTCCTCCTAACCAGTGTTTTGCTTTTTATTACCCCCCCCCACTTCCCCCTTCTTCCAATTAACTTCCCCTTCCCTTGTGTTATTCTCCTTCAATTTCTCTGTAGGGTAAGATACAATGCTATACCCCAACATATATATTTGTTTTTCCCTCTCTGAGCCAGTTACAATGATATTTAAGCATTGCCTGTCATTACCCTAATCCTCCCCTCTTCATAATGATATTTCATGTTATATAATTTACCCCATGTTATCTTTACCTTCCTTTTTCTCTCAGTGCAATCCTCTTTTTCAACCCTTGATTTTTTCATATATCATATCATACATACATACCATTTCATATCATCACATATACATACACACCATATCATCATAATCAGCTTATTTCCCCACCCTCTTTCTAAGTATATTCCTTCTATCTTCTCTACTACTAAGAGTGATTTTTGAGAATTACAAACATCCTCTTTCCATGTAGAAATGCAAACATTTTTACCTTAAAGAGTTCCTTAAATTTTCTCTTTCTTATTTCTCTTTTTAGGCTTCTCTTGGGTCTCATGTTTGGACTTCAAATTTTTTTTTTTAGGTCTGGCTTATTCCTCAGGAATGCTTGAAAATCTTCTATATTATTGAATATCCATTTTTCCCACTGAAAGAATATACTAAGTTTTGCTAGATAGGTGACTCTGGATTTACAACCCAGATCTTTCACCTTTATGACTATCATATTCCATGCCTTCTGATCCTTTAATGTAGAAGCTGCTTAGGTCCTGTGTGATCCTGATTGTAACTCCATGGTATTTGAATTGTTGGTTTCTAGCTATTTGCAATATTTTCTCCTTGGTTTGAGGGCTCTTCAATTTAACTATTATATTCCTAGAGGTTGTCATTTGAGGATTTCTTTCTGAAAGTGATCTGTCAATTTTAATTTTGTTTTCTTGTTCAAGGATCTCTAAGAAGTTATCTTTGATAATTTCTTGTATTATGATGTTCAAGTTTTTTTCTTAATCATGACTTTCAGGTAGTCCAATAATTCTTAAATTGCCTCTCCTGGATCTATTTTCCAGGTCAGTTGTTTTTTTTTTTCCAATGAAATATTTCATGTTTTCTTCTGGGTTTTTTTTTTCATTTTTTTTGGTTTTGATTTATTGTTTCTTGGTTTCTCATGAAATCATTCATTTCTAGTTGCTTTGCCTGAAGCCCATGCATATCAACCCACTTCAGCACAGACTCCTCTGGGCTGGTTTTCTGGACTTCTGTATAGGTTTAGAATTTCAAGTGGGGGGGATTGATTGGATCTCTATTTGCCCAAGCAAGGTCTCAGGACCTTAATGTTGGCTTGGGCTTAGG
The DNA here is from genome assembly GCF_027887165.1 of Monodelphis domestica. Taxonomy (NCBI): domain Eukaryota; kingdom Metazoa; phylum Chordata; class Mammalia; order Didelphimorphia; family Didelphidae; genus Monodelphis; species Monodelphis domestica. The sequence continues at coordinate 450,456,729 of NC_077229.1, forward strand.
TACCAAACCTGGAACAGCAGATGTGGGGTGAGGAGGGTGTGTGGCTTGCTCTTGGCTTGTTCTTCACTGCTTGCTATAGTCTCTTGCTGACTATGATCCCTTCTCACCCCAGTGCCCCAAATGTCCTCTGCCTACCTTTTCAGCTTTTCTTTTCTTGAAAGTTGTTTCACTCTGTCTCCTTATTGGATCCTGAATCCCTTCTGTATTCATTTTGTGGCATTATTTAATATTAGATGGAGAGGATTCTTGTGGCAACTCTGAGCTTCTCTGCTTTTCTCTGACATCTTGGTTCCACCCATGGAATTCCATACCATTTCATTCTTTTCTTTTCTTTTCTTTTCTTTTCTTTTCTTTCCTTTTCCTTTCTTTTCTTTTTAAACCCTTACCTTCCATCTTGGAGTCAATACTGTGTATTGGCTCCAAGGCAAATGATTGGTAAGGGCTAGGCAATGGGGGTCAAGTGACTTGCCCAGGGTCACACAGCTGGGAAGTGTCTGAGGCCAGATTTGAACCTAGGACCTCCCATCTCTAGGTCTGACTCTCAATCCACTGAGCTACCCAGCTGCCCCCCCCATTTCATTCTTAATACAATTTATGATATCTTGAGCTTTTTTTTGGCCACCATATCAAACTGATGTATCACATGGAGCTTTCAATTTAGATTTATTTCAGATAAACTATTCATTCTCTAGCCATAGTGCCCCTCTCTTCAACTTGTAAAGAGGATATTTTGAACCCAATATCAAGTCTATAACTTTCCCCCTATTAAATTTATCTTATTGAATTCAGCTCAACATTCTAGACTGTTGAGATCTTTTTTGAATTCTAGCTCTGTCACCAGCAAGTTAATTATTCTTCCCAGCTTTGTATCATTTGCAAATTTGACAAGGATATCATCAATGCCTTTAACATTGATCAAAACAATAAATTTGAGCAAAAGATTAAGCACAGATCTCTGGGGCATTCTGCTTCCTTCCAAGATATCAAATCTTTAATGGCTTTGTTTTTAGCCCATTTAGCAAGTTTCAAATCTACCTAATGGCATTATTATTTAGCCTACTTCTCTTTATCTTCTTTATAATGATAATTTGTAATATTTTGTCAATACATTGCTAAAATTCAAGCAGAGTATGTTCACTACATCTATCTAATCTACCAGGCTAGTAACAAAGTTCAAAAAGAAAATAAGACTGGTCTTACATGACCTGTTCTTGATGAATCCTCATTGTAATTACCATTTTCATTTCTAGATTTTAGATGACCATCTTCTGAATAGTACATTAATACTAAAGTTCTTCCTAAAATTGAAGTCAAGGCATTTGGTCTATAGGTTTTTAGAGTGTTTGCTCTTCTATTTTGGAAAAATTTGAAATTTGTCTATCTTTGGTCCTATAATTTAGCTTTTCTCATTCTCAACAATTTCTGAAAGATCAGTCAGTAACTCAGCAATAGCATTGATCTATACCTTGAGGTATATTTCACTTGAGTCTAATTTTCTATTAATTGTTTTAGGTCTGTTCTTTTCAGTCAAAGATCATTCTTCTGTGTAGAATAAAACAATCAAAATAAAAGTGAAGTGTTTCTGCCTTTTCTCCACTGTCTGTTATCACCACCTAATACTCAGGCAACTGTCAATGCAACGAAATATATTTCTTTTTTATCCAATATTGTAAATTTTACCATTTTTATTACCTTCCTCATCTTCCCTTGATAACCATATAGCATTCTGAGGTTTAACACTCCTCACTCAATTCTTACAAGGGAACAGTAACTCTGTTTTATTTATCATTGCTCTCTGTTTTACTACCAGCCTGGAAATAATGATAACTAAATAAGTACTTTCTGGTTGGTTTATCATGCTGTTGTATTCATCCTCTGTGAAATCCTTCTATCTTTTTATTTATTTTTTTAAATCCTTACTTTCCTTCTTAGAATCAATACTCTGATTTGATTCTAAAGCAGAAGAATGGTAAGAACTAGGCTAATGGAATTAAGTGATTCACTCAGGGTCACACAGCTAGGAAGTGTCTCAGGTCAGATTTGAGCCCAGGATCTCTCATCTCTGGAGCTAGCTCTCAAACTACAGAGACATCTATCTGCCTCCTCCCCTCCTCCCCCACCCCCTTTTAAAATATCTTAAGTTGCTTAATTAGTTTTTAGTTTCCTTTGCATCCACAATGAGCACTTTAGGCAGACCCTTCCCTTTCTATTTGTGTCTTCAGAATTTCATTTTTGAATTTAATATCCCTTCTGAATTTATTCTCCCTCCTCTACTCCCCATTGAATCAGTTCATAGGATCCTAACTATTCTTCCTCTGAATTCTTTAAAATCTGTTGTTCTAAAATCTAGAGTGAAAGTTAAATTATAGCTGACTTCCTTCTCTTTTCATCTCTCTTTATATCTTTATAGTGAAGACCTCCCCTACATGGCTTTTCCCCCAATTAACTTGGGTCTTGTGTTGACTACTGTGATCTTCCTCAAAATTCAAGGTGCTGACAATGTATGTATGCATTTGTACCCATATTATTATGGACAACCAGATGGTATAGTGGATAGAGCAAAGGGCCTGGAGTCAAGATCCTCCTAAGACCAAATCTGGCCTCAGACAGGTACTGGAAGTATGACCCTAGGCAACTCACTTAATCCTGTTTGCCTTAGTTTCCTCACCTGTAAAATAAGCTGGAGAAAGAAATGTCAAAACACTCTAGTATCTTTGTCAAGAAAGAATCAGGAAGTCTGAAATGATTGAGCAACAATAGAATTGTTCTTGTTACTTTCTATTGTATTCTAAAACTAAAATACTCCTTATCCTAAGTAGAAGGAACTGATTTTTAAATATGATTTATTATAGTCTTTATTGCTTGGCTATTAAGAGTTAATGGTTTACTCTGAAGCATAGCCATTTGTCTTGTAATTTGCTTTTCAAAAGTGCAAGTTCTTCTTTATCCCAAAGAGATAATAAAAAAAGGGCAAAGGAACTACTTGTACAAAAATATTTGTAATGGAAAAAAATTGGAAATTGAGGGGATGTCCACCAGTTGAGGAATGGCTGAACAAATGGTAGGACATGTTGGGAATGGAATACTATTGTGCTATAAGCAAGATGATTTCAGAATAAGTTGGAAAGGTCTGTGGGAACCGATGCAGAGTGAAACAAGCATAATTGAGAGAACATCATACATAGTAACAGCAATACTGGATGATAATTATCTGTGAAAACTTGACTGTTCCCCGCAATGCCATGAGCTGGAACAATCCTTAATGAGTTATGATGGGGAATGCTATCCACATCCAGAGAAAGAACTGTTGGAGTCATCTTTCACATCAGTGTATTTATGGCTTATTTGGGGGTTTGGGTTATGCATGAGTGTGCTCTTATAATAATGACCAATATGAAAATGTTTTGCAAAACAATAAAAAATAAGAAAAAAATTTAAAACTTTTTAAGTGCAAGTTTTTCTCCCCTTCCTTTCCCCTAGCATCTTCAAAAGGTTTTTATCTCTTCTCCCTAACTCTGAGATCACAGTAATATGGCTAAGTCAAAGGGGACAAACTTTTAAAGTAACTTTGTATATGCACAATTCTAGATTACTTCCCAGAATGTTCGCACAGATCACATGTCCACAATCAATGCTTCAATGTGTCTGTTCTCTTGCATCATCTCCATCACTTAGCATTTTTCTTTTTTGTTATCTCTGGCAAACTGGTGGATATGAGGTGAATATCAGAATTACTTCAATGTGAATTTCTTTAAACATTAGTCATTTAAATAGTTTTTCATATGGCTATAGATAGTCTGGGTTTCTTCCCATTAGAAATGCCTATTTATATCCTTAGAACATTTATCAGATGAGATTTGGCCCTTATTCTTAAAAATTGAATCTGTTTTTTCCTCTATGTTGGAAATGAGAATTTTATCAAAGAGACTTGCCACAAAGATTTTTTTCCCTATTGTTTCCAATTTAATCTTATTGTTTGTGCAAAAATGGTTAAATTTTATGTAGTCAAAATTATTCATGTTATCTTTTGTGATCCTCTCTATCCCTTATTGTGTCATAAACTCTTCCCCTATTTGTAGATCTGATAGGGAATTTCTCCTTATTTCTCTCATTTGTTTATGATGTGACCTTTTGTTTCTAGGTCACCTATCCATTTGAAATATTTGTTGTTTCTTACAAAGCTTTAATATTCCATGACCATAATTTTTTAACCTTTCCCCAACTGATCAACATTGTACAAATCAAACATTTTATGCCAAACAGGCATTTATGAAATAACTACTAGGTGCTATCTACGAATGAAATAAGAATAAAGAAATCTATGAAACAAAAAGAGAGAAGTCATGGTGGAGAACAGTTGGGTGAAGATCGGTTGAGGAAAGAATAGGATCAAAGTGTTAGGAGCATATTACAAAGAATCCTTGCAGGAGGCTATGGAGGAAGAATTCCAAAAATAGATCACAAACAAGTTATCAAAGGGAAATACAGTAATGACAAAGAACCTCAGCTATCATGACATCTGCTGATGCAAACTCTCTTACAAAAGCCAAACAGCTAATACATTCTTGTACTGCCCTAATTATCATTTCATTTTTCAAAAGGTAGAGAAAGAAAGTAAGAAAGGGAACCAGAGGCCAAAGTTGACAACTTTGAGGAGAAAAGCCCAACCCACTTTTGACTTGTAAGGGTCAAAAGAGTAAAAAATGGATGTAGTCTGCCATGCTGGCAAGATCTGGTAAAAGCAGGTTTCTAATCAAAGAAGGGATAAGTACAATTTCATGTCTTAAAATTGCATGAGAAATACCCCAAGAAGGATGGATTGTTCTGGAGAAAGAAATTCTTACCCACAAAGTAATGCCAATGAAAAAAGAAAAAAAGGAAAGTTTCAAGAGACCAAAGATTTAGCAAGGCAAGTATAAAAGAGCATGTAGGTGGGTCAGTGGATAGAGAACCCAGGACTGAAAATCTGACCTTGGGCAAGTCACTTAAACCCAGTTGTCTAGCCCTCTACTCTTCCGCCTTGGAACTGATACTTGTATTGATTATAAGTCAAAAGGTAAGTGGTTTTTTTTAAAGAATATGAGGGGGAAAAGGCAGGAAAAGCACACTAAGTGGCACAAGCATGGCCCTACAAGAACATTAGACAACAAAAGTATTTTTTTTAAAACCTCTACTTGTAGTAAGAATCAAATCAATCATTGTTATGTGTAAAAATGGAGATTTTAACCCCAGACTTCAATCCCTAGAAGTCCTTGGCACTTCCCAGAATTCCCTATAATCTCACCTGAGATCCCCACCTGGGCAGAGAACAAAATTTGTATTTAAACTGACTGTACTGCCTACTTGCTCTCTACTTCCACTTCTAAGCACAGGTGTCTCTCAAGATGTAGAGTAAGTGAAATTGAATGGGCTTATCAGCCCTAGAAATGTGACTTATTGATTTGTATCTTTGATTTCTAATAATCTTTAATAAACCTCTAAAAAATAATACTTTTAGTAGAAAAACTAATTTAACTGTTACATGTGCCAAGGTAAAAATCAAAGGGAGAATAGAACAATTGCTCAGAATGAATGTGATTATGGGAATGGACAAAAAGAAAAGAGGTTTCAAGATATAGGAGCTGTTTCTAAGATGTACATTTGTGCTTTGTCCTATAAATGCCATCTTGTAAATTGCATCTGTTTATCATTGATGACTTTCTCCTGCTGTCCCCCAAATTAAGTTCTCTGAAGACAGGAACTTTCAAGGCCACTTTTTGCTATATATGTATGGAACTTTGGAGAAGTCATAACTTCTCTCTGCTTCTTTCTTCATCTACAAAATGAGTGCATTGAGGACAACCTCCAAGATCCCTTCCAGCTTTAAATCTAGGATCCCATGTCTTCCATTTCTTTTTTGTCTCCATGTAGCACCTGGTAAAATGTCGGGTATATAGAAAATGCTTTGCAGAGATCACCCAGGAGACATAGCTAGAAAGTGGTAAATTGGGGAGCCTTGCTGGAACAGAGGTTGTTTTAGAGAGAGTAATGAAATAAGCCAATTGGTGAAAGGTCTAAAAACTTCTGACCCAGAATTTGGTCTCAATTCAGTGAATGGCATCTCTGATTTCTTACTAGCATAGTTTTACTTCCCAGAAATCACCTGATACCATATCATTTATCACTGTTTTGCATACGTCTCTGCTTGTGCATGTGTGGTGTGTATGTGCATGTATAACAGAAAGTTTCACAGTGGTTTTATTTTTATTTTAATATATTTTTTGTTGCTTCCTATTCCAAACTAGAGAAGGTACCATTTGACAAAGATGGATGGATAGAGAGACAGATAGATAAATAGAGATGTAAAACTATGTCACGAATACTTTTATTTATCAGTTCTCTCTCTGAAGGTGGACAATAACATTTATTCTTCAAGCAATATTGCTTCTCATATATTCAGTGATCTCTTGGTTATGCTCATTTCACTCTCCATTATTTTTCCACGTTTTTCTAAAGTCAACTCACTCATTGTTTCTTAAAACATATTAGTATTCTATTCCAGTCATATATCACGATTTGTTCAGCCATTCCCCAATTGATGGGCATCCTCTCAAATTCCAGTTCTTTGCCACTACAAATAGAGCTGCTATAAACATTTTAGGACATATAGGTTCTTTTCCTTTTTCCCTGATCATCTTGAGAAACAGACCTAATGGTGGTGTTGCTGAGTCAAACGGCATAATTCCAGACTGTTCTCAAAAAGAATTGGATCAGTTCACAGTTACACCAACAGTGGTTAGTGTTTCCATCTTCCCATATCCTCTCCAGTATTTGTCATTTCCCCCTTCTATCACTTTAACCAATCTAATAGGTGTGAGATAATATTTCAGAGTTATTTTAATCTGCATTTCATAGTCTCTTGGTAACTCGTCAGTGTCTGACTCAAGCTAATTTGTTGGTAACCAACTGGTTGATTTGGGAACCCCAGTGCTTTCTCCTCTAATCTTATTTTGGTCACTGACTGGGGACAAAACAGTGGCTTATTGGCACAGGTCAAGTCCAGAAGAGCCATGAAGTAGTAGAGGGCATAAAAGCATCAGAGAAATCAGAGCAGGCATGAAGTCAGGAATCACCACATCAGAACATTAGAACTAGAAGGGATCGCTGAGTTAAGAATCCAAAATTATTATTTTAAACACAGAAAAAAATGAATTCAGATAGGACATATCACATCAAAATAAATAGAAAGACTAAGACTTTAACCTAGATTTTAG